>NC_022027.1:919712-926393 GCF_000317375.1 Microtus ochrogaster | reverse complement strand
TTATTATTATTATTATTATTATTATTATTACTATTATTATTTAATTAAAAATTTCCACCTCCTCCCCTCCTCCCATTTCTCTCCTGCTCTCACCATCCCCCTTCCCCTCTCTCTCCAGTCCAAAGAAGAATCGGGGTTCCCTGCCCTGTGGGAAGTCCATTTATTAATGATCAGTGTTGGTGGAGTCAGCCTACTGTGCTTGGTGCCAACCCTCGACAGTTGGCCCCAGGTGCTATATAACAGCAAGCTGAGAAAACCTTGGAGAGCAAGACAGGAAGCAATGTTTTATTATGGCTCCTGCCTCTGCTCTTGCTTAAATTCCTGCCCTGATTTCCCTTGAGGATAGACTGCATTTAGGACTTGAGAGTCATATAAGCATATTATTCCCCAAGCTGTGTTTGAAGCAAAACTGGAATACCCTATGTCTAGATTGTAATTTTATTGATACAAAGAATTATGTGTTTATCTAATCACTTGTCCTTTGAAAGAAAAGGTTGAGGGAACCAGCTCTTAAAATATGATGTGCAGAAAAGATCCTGTTCTAGTCTCAGGATGGATACTGTGAGGCACTGTGATAGAGATATCACAGGATGCTCAAAGGAAGCTGCCTTTGCAGACTAAATACTATAAATCAAACTTTTACATGTTGGTAGTTTCAATTACCTCCAACTTCCTTTATCATCATAAACATGGTAATCTGAATTTAATTTATCCTCAGAATCTTCTGTAAATAAAGTCACATTATGAGCCAGACGGTGGTGGTGCATACTTTTGATACCAACACTTGGGAGGCTTGAGGATATCTGTGACTTCAAGACGAGCTTAATCTGAATGCTGTGATTACCACTGATTAAAAAAGAAACTGCTTTGGGCCTATAGCAGGGAAGAATACAGGTAAATGGGGAAACCTAAACTGAATGCTGGGAGAAAGAAGGAAGAGTCAGAGAGACGTCATGTAGCTCCACCAGAGACAAATGCTGGAGGAACTTTACCTGGTAAGGCACAGCCATGTGGCGATACAAAGATTAACAGAAATTTGGTAGATTAAGACATAAGAGCTAGTCAATAAGAAGCTAGAACTAATAAGCCAAGCAGTGATTTAATTGATACAGTTTCTGTGTGGTTATTTCAGGGCTGAGCATCCGGGAACAAACAAGTGCCCTTCTACAACACTGATCTATAAGAGCTAGTTCCAGGACAGGCCACAAGGTAACAGAGAAACCCTGTCTCAAACAAACAAATAGTAATAATAATAATTAATTAATTTAAAAATAAAGCCACATATGATTCCTGGTGGTTGGTTTTAGTCTTCAAAAGGAAACAGGAAGGATCCCTAGGACAACCTGCCTCAATATGCCTTTGTAATAAACTTGTCAAGAACTTGGAAAACAAGGGCTAAACTCTAAAACTTTTTCTTGCAAGGGCATTGAGAAAAAATGACATCATAAAACAGGACTCTATCCAACAGTCACTAAAAGTGCATGGATCTCCTTTCTGCCCTCTGTTTAATTGATCCTTTTCATTAATTTAATAAGAAACATAACGGCTCTGGAGTAGCTGCAGTTACAGATCATTTATGGTCTTAATCAGACCTCAAAAGTTCTCAATATCTGTTTCCGTTATTAAAAGAGGATAAAAGTGTTGACAGCTGTTGAGGATGGTGTCTTCAGGTGTAGCAGCATCCACGGAGAATGCTGTGCTCCGAGCTAAGCATTATCATTTGTAATAACAGTAACAGAATAACTTGAAAATGCATTCATGTCCCATGCAATTCCTAAAGACTTCTTGTTAAGTGATCTGACTCCTTTTTCTAGAATTAAATAGCATTCTGTTTTCTGGACTTATCCATTCATATACTGAAGGACATTTCAGTTGCCTCCAATTTTTGGCAATCATAAATAATACAACTATGAAAAAAAATCTGTGTAGATATTTTTATGGAAAAAAAGTTTTCACTGAATTTGAACAAAGGGTGTAATTGCTCAATAATATATGAAAAGTGTGCTCAGTTTTGTAAGAAACTGCAAGACTGTCTTTCAAAGTGGCTGAGAATGTTTCCTGTCTACTAGCAATGAGAGATTTCTCCATCTGGTGCTGTCAGTGTTGTAGGTTTGGGCCATTGTTGTAGATATGCATTGACTATCTGATTATTTTGAATCATTAGTACAATTTCTGTATTCATGGTGTTATAATGAGTATTTGGCTAATGATTTTCTTCTAATTAAACTGTGAGTTTGATGAAAGAAAAAAAAAAGACTTCTGGGCATCTGCTACCCAGAGTGTGGTAGTCTTTGATTAAAAACTTATGTCTGCCAAAATTTATTAAGCATCATACTAGAAAATTGTTACAGTCCTGCAATGACCCTGGTGAGTGCTTGACAATGGATGATGCCATAAAACACTTAGTGTCAAATTTTAAGAGAGTAATTGAACACTTAGCTTTTGGTTATACCTGTCAATTCCACAACTCAGATTTTGGGGTTATTTTTTAGTAATATATATTGGATCACCATTTTGACACGTAGTAGACTGTGTCAAAATTCAATTGTTCATTAAAAGGACAAAACAGTGTTCAAAAATTGTGTGTTGATAAATGTAGTCAGCTTCGGCAAGGTCTGTATTGTTTTAAAGTTGCCATCAGCCGACATTGCCTACACAGAGCTCTTCCCCAGACAGACAGACATGATGGTCGAACTTGAGTACCCATTGGAGCAATCTCTTTACCCACAATAGTGAACTGGCAATTTTATTTCAGAAACATTCTGCATGTTGACAGAGAAAGCATAGGAAAATTGTGTTAGAAAATGTTTTAGTTATTACTGGGTGAGTGATGAGAGGGAATTATGATGAGTAAAAATGAATCTTTCTCTCACTTTGTGTATTTGTGTGTAGAGGAGAGAGATGGAGGAGGGAAAGGGAATTCAGGAGAAGGGTTTTCAATGAATTCTGAAGTTCCCTATCAGTGAACACAGTAGGAGCCATATGTGCTCTTCATTTTTGCTTGATGAAAATGGATTTTCATCTGTATCCTGGAAAGATTGACTGCTGTTTAAAAAAAAAAAAAACAACTCTCCAGAGTTTTTTTCCTTGTAAGAAAATAACCAAAAGTTCAGCATAGTTATAACATGGCTTTAAATATACTTAAGTACCAGCAAGCTTGAGAAATTCAGTAGCAAGCTACAAAAGAGGTGAGACATAAAATAGGTTGTTTCCATTGACAAAAACACACAAGAGTAAAAACTACCAGATCTCTGACATTGACTGGACTTTTGGGCAAGAAATCATACTTTATATGAAGACAAGTAGCAGCATTTTCCCTACAGCATCCAACTGAATGAGCTCATCCATTGCTTTTACATTGAAAATAATTTCAAGATATCACAAAGGGAGGTAGGTTCCCTCATCATTTGATGAGTACACTTCCACTGAGTCTATTTTCCTTTGCTTCATGAGTCCAGTGTGTTGTTTTTAAATTTGGAAGAGTTGGAAAAAGTCAAGGTACATTTGCACCAGAAACAAATCTTGATTTTTGGGGATATATAAAATTATTGAAATGACCATAGGAAGAGTATGTGGCATCCAGGGATTTACAAGAAACCTGAGGACAACATCAGGTCTCATAAATCATTTTAATCTTTGGAATTATTTGAATAATTATTTTGAATTATTTGGAATAATCCAGCTAAAGAAGCAATGAAGCAAGGGATATCTTATTACTTTTGAATAATTTATTAATTTGGATTTTGCAGGTGTGATTTCTTTTTTATTTTTATGCTCATTCAGATTTATTTTCAATTTGAATCATTTGTGTGTGTGTATGTGTGTGTGTCTGTCTGTCTGTCCTCTGTCTCTGTCTGTGTGTGGGTATTTGCTTGTACACAGTGACTTAGGAGTCGGGAATTAGGTAATATTTTCCCAAAACAGGAGGCTGTGAGCTATCGTGAGGTGCTAGGAACTAAACCTGGGTCCTCTTAACCATTGAATTAACTTTCTAGCTCCTAGTTTTTATGCTTTCTTTTAATCTGACTGCCTCAGAAATAGTCAGAATTTAAATATTTTACAAGACACTTCTCTGTGGTTTTCCTGTGAGTGTCGCCAAGGTCAACAAGAACAAGTGATTTTTATCTTACTATGATGTAAAGTTCTACATAATGATAACATATGAGCAGCTGGTTTGCTATTTAGGGCAGTTTCTACTTCAGCTTATGTAAGGGTCCCTCTAATGTCTTCTCTCTTGTTCCTTACACACTGTGCTCATCTTTCATAGCTTGTCCAACATGATCTCATTTTACCTTTGGCACGTGGATACATAAATTGAGCTTTGATTTGTAAGCCAAGCAAACAAGTTTATTCTTCTGGTTGGTAAACTGTGTCACTGGGGCCTCTATTTTATAACTAATATAGTTATACTCAATTACAGTATGATATTTTTATTAAAATATGAAATATTTTCAATTTTTTGCTTTATTTTCAGATGTGTTTTTCTAAACCTCAATTGTAATATTTTCCACATTGTACTTTGGTATGTCTGTAGTGCACAACACTGATTATTTGGGATTGCAAGAGTATGTCTGTATCTGTACAGTTCCTCAGGTTTCCTTAATGAATCTGATAGAATTGGTCACTTTTAAAAAGATTGTATCAACCTTTGTTTAAAAACAACTAAAACACAGTAGTATTTCAGCTGCCTTCTTCTGGTGACCTCACTTTCAATCTTTCTCCTGTCTTCTCTTTCTTCAAAGGTATTTTGTGAGTCCCACAGTGAAAATTAACTATCAAGAGATTTGAGTGACTAATTCTCACAGTAATTCTAAATTTCTTCAATATATGTTAAAATGACATACTGAAAATAAGCTGTGGAGATGGGAAGCAGGATATATAATTCATGTGCTTGAGAGACCCTGTTGGGAAGTAATTTCCTGATAATCCTTAATTATTAAGAAGGGAATGAGAGTCCTTATGGACACACCCTTCCCTTTGAATTTCTATTTCCATATATATTTCTCAGAATTTTCCATTTGACCCATCAGAATACATTTTATCTCCTCAATTATGCTGTGATAAAATAATTAGTGCCCACTTAGCTACTGGTGATACAGAGTCAGAACACCTCAGCTTAAGAGGGTCTGCAAATTCTGAGTTCCTGTTCATACTACTACATCAAGTCAATGTGAGGATTGCCTTTAATGGGATGAAAGTGATTTAAAGATATAGAACAGGTATAGAGACAACAGTTGGTTGAGTATCAGTTTGCTTGGTGATGCCATCACTAATTTCATTTAATTTCAATTTGTGAAATAGTTTTATTTATTTTATAAACTAATGTAGTTGTGGATGTGAGTGTGTGTATGTCCAGTGTGCATGTCTATGTACATGTTCTCATTAGTGTGAGTGTGTTCATGTATGGGGAGTGTAGAAACCTGAGATTGATATCACATATATTCTCATGAACTCTCCACTTGATTTACTGGGGCAGAGTTTCTCAATGAATCTTGGGTTCCTTGGTTATTTTGGTCAGTCTGGATAACCAGCTGCAGGGATCGAGGCTTGGCTTTCAGATGGTTGATGACCGCATAGTTGTAATAGGTTCTGGGTGCTGACATAGTCCACAACATTCTGGAATGACCATATTAATGAGCTTCCTACTGGCTGTAATGCTGCTCTGGACCCACATTTCTAGAGCAGCACCTGAGTCTCATACCTTCAACTAGTTGGATCCCAATGTGGGGTATAGGAAAGCAGCTAGTGGTCTCACTGATTAGTGTTTACTCTGTTTCAACAATCATCTCCTTTGAACTCCATCTGAAGATGAAGTGGATGATTGAATAGAATTGATTTTGTCATAATGCTGGTCGATTTGATCTTTGCTCTGTCCAAAGGAAGTGTATGAAATCAATAAGGACTGCTTTAAACTGGAATCACACCATTTTGTAGAAATAGCATTTGGTGATTTCTAAGCACCAGTTAAGCACCTCCTCCCTCCCCCCCACTCCATCAGCCCTCTCACCTCATCAGAATGAATTAAAGCATCCACTTAGTTAGCATCATGACTTCTAAACCATTTCCTAGTTTTGAGACAGTAAAAGCTATTTCTATCTCCCTACTTATATCCCCTGGTCATTGTTTAATGTTGCTAGAGACTTTCCCCTTGTCATATACTTGCAGATAACTGGGTGAAAGGAATAAGGTTGGGAGTTATGAGATTAGCCATGATATTTACAAAGCATAGAAATTTCATCAATTGGTGCTCTCCTGACTATTTTGACAGCTGGGTAACAGAAAGATTCTACTTGAGAAAAGTCTTCCAGGAGCTACAGAAGAAATATTTGATGGGGAATGTGCAGTTTTCAGTCACCGTAACTCACTTTAATGTGTTTTAAGACTCAATGGGGAAAACGCAGTGTTACCCATTTTTGCTGTTCTTAAGCACGTGTTTTGTGCCAGAGATGATTGTTATGGTACTGAAAGGACAGCTCCCATTTCTTTTTTTTTTATTTTTTTTTAATTTATTTATTTATTGAGGGTTTCTGCCTCCTCCCCACCACCGCCTCCCATTTCCCTCCCCCTCCCCCGATTAAGTCCCTCTCTCTCATCACCTTGAAGAGCCATCAGGGTTCCCTGACCTGTGGGAAGTCCAAGGACCGCCCACCTCCATCCAGGTTTAGTAAGTTGAGCATCCAA
>NC_022027.1:896554-903088 GCF_000317375.1 Microtus ochrogaster | reverse complement strand
CCTACCTCTTTGATCCAACCGCAGTGGGATGTCTGCTCTCCTTTTTGCGTGCCCTTCCCCGCCTCGTGCGTGCCTCTCCAGCTGTGCCGGTCCCTGCTGCTGCCTCGCCGGACCCCTCTGGTCCCCGCCACTTGCCTCTGCCTCCACACCGGTCCCCGCCACTTGCTTCTGTAGCCGCCGGTCCCCCAAAGCCTATTTTTGATTGCAGCGCTGTGTGACAGCTCCCATTTCTATCCTCCGCCAATATGACTAATAACATTATGTCTTTACTATGGCTTCTTATTAAATTGAATCCTAACTTTCAACAAACACTGTACCTGTCTCTTCCCACTGGAGGTTAAGAATGAGACTAGTTGTCTTCTATTTTGAAATATGGCCTATGTTCTCTTCTGCAGTAGCTATTAGGGTATTAATCCAGGTTTGACATTAGCCCATTACTAGAACCTGACTAGAGACTCAGAAAATGTTAAATTTTTCTTTTAGGACATGAGAGCTATCTCAGTGCTTAAGAGTACTGCCTGCTTTGCCAGAGGTCCTGAGTTCAATTTCCAGAATCCACACGGAGGCTCCCAACCTGATATAATGGTAATCTTCTGGAATCCGACACATTCTTCTGAAATGCAAATTTGCATACAGACCAAGCACCTAGATACATAAAATACATAAATAAATAAGTCTTAACAATTTCTTTTAGGTCAGAAACCTAAAATAAGGATTTGACTTAGCATTTGAGCTGTAAAGCACACTGCTGAGTCTTGGTCTTCTCTCCCATCATCACAGGGTCTTGAACTGTGTAAATGTTAACATTTTCTGTCTGTCAACTGTGTACTCACACCTTCAGTTACAAGACTTTTTTTAAACTTATTGCCATCTTGTTAAGCTGATATCATTTGTTCATATCCTCTGATATCTGGTCATTATTTTATTCATCTTTTTTCTCTTATTTTGGCTGATTTCAATTTCTTCTTAGCAACCTATTTATACCTTGATATTAACATCTTTCAGTTGTTCCTCCAATCCCCTGACACCAGCTCCAGGAATCTACAGAGTTTGATGCATAGAACATTTCTCCAATCCATTTCACATAAGAAATTGGAAATCCCAAACCTTCACTCTTATCAGAGATTTCCCTTCAGTCTCCACCTCTCTTCCTGTCATTTAGCCACTTAGAAACAAATGCTCAATCCAGTCAATCGCTCTGACCATAATGGGAAAAAAAAAAAGAGTGAATTGTTACGAACTCCAAAACAATGAGCTTCAAATTTGTCTGGTAAACCTGATCATAAACCTTGGTGTATGTTGTTGGGGAGACAACAGGAAGCAATTGATGTCAAAATTTAAATAATCAAGGTTTTTAGCCTTTTAGTTCTCATAACACTTGGGGAATTCTGAGCAATCAGCAGATCTGCAAATACAGTTTGTCACTCATTGTGTGATGCTTCTGTTAGATTTTAGTTCAGTCTTCCACATCAGATGCAGGTCCTTTAAGCCATGCCTGTAAAGGATACACTGTGACATCAACTACTTCCTCATCCTCTCTGTTTCCTGGATGCATGGGGTTGATATTTCTCTTTGCCACACACATCTCCAATGATGTGCTGTCCCATGAAAGGTCAAAAACAACTGGGCTGTGAGACCGTCAACCGGACACTCTAAAACTGTGAGCCGAAGAAATTTCTGCAAGGAAATTTGTTACTGTGGTGTAAAGATGGCTATTACAGAACAAATTCTTATCTTTTTAGGTTGTGTTTTAATATTTGTTTTAGTCTTAGTAGAGAAGGGTGTAAGATTTTTATAAAACTCTAACGTATTAAGTTTACTGTGGGACCTCAGTTAGAAGCTAACATTGTGTGTTTCCAGTCCCTTTTATTTATCTCAACAGCATGAAGAATAGTCTTCATTATTATATGACACATAATGATTGCATCCACTTCAAAATCCATATGCCAGAATTTAAGGACGTGGTCATGTTAGGCAGGGAAGCTTTTGGAACAGATGACTGCACATGGAATATGCCGCACCGCACACAGCATCTATCCATGTCCTCTTGCTGCCCTCCACCCTTCCTCCTCGGATACAGAGAAATAGCACTAAAAGTACCAGCTTGGAATACAGATCAGACCCTCTCTAGCTGCTGAATTATTCTTCTTTTTCCAAGATATAGGAACAACAGAAATAAATCCATATTATTTAAGTTCCTTGACACAGATTTCACCTTACAATACACATTGACACAGATTTCACCATACAACACACATTGACACAGATTTCACCATACAACACACATTGACACAGATTTCACCATACAACACACATTGACACAGATTTCACCGTACAACACACATTGACACAGAGTTCACCGTACAACACACATTGACACAGAGTTCACCATAAACACATATTGACACAGATTTCAGCGTACAACACACATTGACACAGATTTCACCGTACAACACACTGACTAAAATGTGCATGGGTTCTGCTGTTCAGAAGTTACTGCAAGTGAGATACTTAATGAAGCAGAAGATGAAGGTGATTGCTTTTTGCTGTTTTAATCAATATGCAGTTTGGCTTTGCAAAATTACTGATCCGTTGTTCTACAATTCAAAGGACCAAACTATGAAAATTTAATGTACAAAATCCCATTTGTTAAAGATTGAAGTCCTAACATAGGAAAATAGAAATTTACACTGAACACATGTTCAAGCTAAATTCAATGTTATTTTGTACACTATTTTAAAATTTCATATTTAATAATTACTTAATAATAATCTCTAAGGAATACATAGGAGCAAATTATATATTTTTGCATAATGGAATTCAAAATGAATGACAGGCATGTTATAAATTTTTAGTATTGCTACTTTATGGACTATACTAACAAATTTAAAAAAAAAACCATTAAGGCCAGGAAATATGTCTCATTGGAGTAAGGGCACTCAACATACATTCCTGGGCATTCGAGTTCAAACTTTGGAATCCACTTAAAGGTGGAAGGAGAATTGACTTCACTTAGTTGTCCTCTGATATCTACATGCACATGTCACATGTGTGTGCCCACACACAAATTATTTGTACAAAAGTAAACATGTTTTAAAAACATTTTTAAAGATAGTAAAAACAGAAATACAAATGTCCGGGCTCTCTGTGAAAGGCATTCATTAAACAAATTGCTTCATTTTGTTCTGGAAGTCAGCACGTGTGGAAACACTCAAACACAGCTGTAGCAGCAGTCAAATCTTCCCAGTAAGAGCTGTTCTTCTATCTGCATAGAAGCTGTTCTTCTATCTGCATAGGTGCCATGACCTATTTTCAGTGGCCACATTCTAAAGGATGCAGAACTATTTCTAAAGGATGCAATACAATTTGCATTGTAAAAAAAATGAGGTCCTGAAATCCTGCCAGTTCAACTTTTAGAATTATGCAAAAAATAATATGAATAAAAGGGCTTTTAAATAAATGAGTTAATTAGCTTTGAAACTATTCAGATTTTTATGTTTTTCCTTTTTAATGCAAAGCTGAGAAGAAATGCAGTGGCCTGAAAGGGTTCTTGTTTTCTGTGTACTTTATACCCCAGCCCACTCTGGGTCACTCTCTTTTTTCTTTGAAAACATATTCTTTTTTTTCCACTCTGAAACTGATTAATAAGTAGGCACATGCTATGCTGGAAATACACATGATTATTTTCCATAGTGCCTGGAGGCTTCTTAATAACTAGTGTTACACTGACAGGGTAAAAACATGAATGAAGGAACACTGGAATTTGAACCATCTGGTTTCTGCGGATCTTTAGTTCATTATTAGATCTGTACTAAATTTCCCTTGTTTGTTTTGTAGACTTATTTTTATTTATTTGGTTAGAAAGTCTTGGGCAGTTTTAGTTTAATTTAATTCTTGGGGGACTTCATATCCTCTAATTCTGAAAAGCCATAACAGTAGCAACATTTCATGTAGCATCAAATTTGTCATTAGCTCAATTTCATGATGTAAAGGCAATTTGTACAGATGACAAGATGTAAGCACCATGTGCACTGAAGTACTTTCTTAAGTTCACACAGCCATAAGATTTCAAATTATGATTAAAAGTACGATATTTAAAGTACGATATATTTGGGGTCCAATGTTGATTTCTTTCAATGTTGGGACCGTATGAATCTTACTTGTAAATAGCAAGGCATATATTATTTTTTAAAAATTAATTTATTTATTTAAACAAAAAACTCCTTTTCATTTTACATACTAATCCCAGTTTTCAAACACTTCTTTCCTCCCTCTCCTTCCATCTTTGCCCCCAATCCATCCACTTCTCAGAGGGTAAGGCTTCCCATAGGGAGTCAACAAAGTCTAGCACATTGTTTTGAGCCAGGATGAAGGTACTCTCCACTATCTAGGTTGAGGAAGATATCCCTGCAAAGTTAATTACACTCAAGGTTTTAGTTTATGTGTATATGGTGGAGTGAAGAGGTAGTTAGTACACATATACAAAATTTTACATGTGCAGAGGCAAGGAGAGGATAGCACACTTTGGAACTGTAATCACAGTCAGTTGTGATTACCTGACCTGGATGCTGGGAACCAAACTTGAGTCCTCTGAAACAGAAGTATTTACTCTTAACCACTGAGCTACATCTTCCAACCCATGAGTCATAGTTTGATGTATTTAAGGAAAAAAAATAAACTACAAGGAATTGATTCATTTTTTTTTCCTTGACAAGATATTGTAAAATGAGTCTGTCTTACCCTGTTCCTTGGTTGCTTCCAAATAATCGCTCAGAAGCTTATATTTGTAGTGATATTTCACTTGTATTTTCATAAATAAAACTTGTCTGAAGAACAGAGAGTGAAACAGCACCACTAGTCAGCCTTATACCAGGCAGTGGTAACATACTTTTAACTCCAGTGGGGACAATGGTTGCCATAGAAACTGAGGGGTACATGACTTTATTCCCAGTGGTGCATTCCTTTAATCCCAGCCCTAAAGAGGATTACAAAACAGAAGGAAATAGCTCTCAGACATGGTCTAATTTTGAGATTCATGGAGGCAGGATTGCCATTTCTGACTGAGGACAAGGTAAGAGCCAATGGCTGGCTGTTTCACTTGTTGGATCTTCTGGTTCAACCCCAATTTCTCTCTCTGAGTTTGTATTAATTGTGCTTCATATGTTAATTAATTTAATGCTCAACCCATTGCTTAGGCTTATTACTAGGTAACTCTTACATTTAAATTAACCCATTTGTCTATCTTTGTTTTGCTGTGTAGATCAAGGGTTTTTATTTCATTTTCAACATGTTCTGCTCATTTGGTTATCTGGCATCTCTCTCAACTCTACCCCTTCTCATCTGAGTTCTCAGTTTGATTTTTTGCCTAACCTTTTCCTGACTGGATATTGGTAAAAGAGCTTATATAATTAACCAATAAGAGGAATTCATGGCATACTAAAAGATCATCCCATATCATTTTACCCTTTCTGTTGAAACAAGAAGGAAAGTATTAATAATAACTTAGCAAAATTACATATACCAAAGCAGTTATCAAGAAAAAAATTGCAGTTATAATTATCTAGTCTATTTGTATTTGACAAAATTAGAGCAATGTTTAATTATCTAGCCTATCTTTGTATGTTTTAAGTTTTATAATTAATTTGTCTCTTACCATAACTAAGAAAAACTATAATTATATAGTCTTCAACTTCAACTAAGACCTGAGAAGAAAAATAATATTACCTGAGTAAGCAAAAAATGTAGCCAAGCCACTTCTAAAATGTGAGAAATTACAGAAATGGCAGGCTGCCTATCCAGCCACCGAAGCTTCTTCTGTAACATTGTGGAATCCATCTTTAATCTACAGGTGTAGATTATCTGACAAACTTTCTTGTGAAGCAGGAGATCTTGAGAAACTTTCCTACCTTGCCTTGGCAAAGCTCAGCAGTCTCCACTTTTTTCTGCTGGTTCAATTCATACAGTAACTGTCAGCAACCAAGGCAAGGGCAATTTCTTTGCCCACATGACTAGCTTTTGCCATAAAAAAGAGAAGCTCCATATGAAGTTTCTTTGATGTTCGTCATCTTTTCTGGAATACTTTGGTGCTGTCAGGAGCAGATGTGTCTCACTGTCATGAAAAATCTAAGTTAATGAAACATTTTAAATGCCGTATTCTGTAGGTCTGTGAAATGTTTGAAGAATACCTATTTAATCTGAAAGATATCTATGTATATCTGGAAAACCTAACTAACATGACTGTAAGTTTGACTATTATAGATGACTAACCATATTTTTGAAATTCACATTTTAATTATATTTTATGTTAATTGTGCTGTATAAACACATTTTATATTTTATATAAATTTATAAAATTTATATTACATAAGTACTTTATATTTATGTAAAGATATAAATAAAATATAACAAAATTAACCTTAAATCTATATCAATAAGCTAAAATTCAAATCAATATAAAATATTTTGAGATTAGCAAGTTTTAGATTAAAGTAGTTTCAATAATCTACCCTTTTTTCAATTTCTTTTTTTTTTTTT
>NC_022027.1:811723-896454 GCF_000317375.1 Microtus ochrogaster | reverse complement strand
CTGGAACTCCCTTGGTAGACCAGGCTGGCCTCGAACTCACAGAGATCCGCCTGCCTCTGCCTCCCGAGTGCTGGGATTACAGGCGTGCGCCACCACCGCCCGGCTTCCTTTTTTCAATTTCTATATCATATCCTATTTTCTTCTTTTAGAAAGTGATTGATTATGGCCAAAAACAATTATAACTGACTCCCAGTAAATAAAATAATTATAAATAATACTTTGGAAATTTGGGCATAGTGTTGATTGGTTGGTGCTGGTTATCTTTAAAAGACCCTGATAAAATTTAGAATTATGGCCAAGTATTGACTTGGAGGCTAGGTTATCTCAGCTAGCAGCCTTAAAGCTGTTCTGGATGTAGAACTCAGAGGAAACTGCAACAGAGGCACTCTGAAACATTGGATTATCTGGGCCATTCCTCCCATCAGAGAACTCCTAGAGGGCCTTCATTGACCAAACCATGTTAACCTGTAAGGATATACAGTCTCTCATCTTCTGTGGAAACAAAAGTAGAACCTCTTTTCCAATGCAGCATATCCTTAGACCCAAATTTTGAAGTCAAGATACCTTTAAAATAAAGAGGCTGGTTTAAAGTAACAGTCCCCACAATCAAAATGTCTCTTAGCAGTTAGCTCATCAACAGCCAAAAATCCAAAGAAAACACAATAATTTACATAGTCCAAATTCTCTGTGTATTTTCCATCCTTACATTATTTATTATAATCTTTATTACTCTATTCATCTTTCAAGGGCCTCATTTTATTATCTTTAAATTACTCTTTTTCTCCATGTCTCTCTCTATCCTTTTTCCTCTATCTCCCAAGTCTACAAGCACTTTTAAATACACTGTGACCCATTTAAAGGTCTTTTTGTCTGAATCTGTCCTTATTGCATATTGGTGGTGTTTTTTAATCGCATGAGACAGATCTTAAAATTGTGCTATTAGCCATCTCTACTGCTCAGCTTACTGAATGGTGCTAGAACATGGTAGTTGGCTCCTCCCTGTCAGTTTTCTGGGCATCTTTTCTCATGGTGGAGGTACCAGTGAAATTCATGCTCACCATCCCAACTCTGGAAAACAGTAGGTCCATACTGCCTCAAAATAACATGCAATCCTAGTCCATAAACCACAATAAAGTGCTCCATATCAGGAACTCACAAAAGAACCATCAGGACTGACATCACAAAGCCAGGAGGTCCTCTCTTAAATGAGCCAGGCATCTGCTCACAGC
The DNA here is from genome assembly GCF_000317375.1 of Microtus ochrogaster. NCBI lineage: Eukaryota > Metazoa > Chordata > Mammalia > Rodentia > Cricetidae > Microtus > Microtus ochrogaster. Next base: position 895,225 of record NC_022027.1, on the reverse strand, counting down.
CAACAAACAAAACCTATCTGAAACACTGAGGCTTCCAAGAAGTCATGTCTGACTGTTTTGTGTGTTCTCAAATCCGATTTTGTGAACGTTCTCAGGATTTATGTGCATGTACATGTGACACATTGCAGCATCACTTGTTAACTGAGGTGCTTTTGCTTCCTAACAATCCAGTCCTGAATAATCATCCAGAAACTTAATAATAATTATAAACTGTTTGGACTATCATTCAGGCTTATTATTAACCTATTACTAACTTCTCATAATTAGCTTCTATTTTTAAATTAACCCATTTCTTTTAGTCTATATATTTCTGCATGTCTCATGGCTTTGCCTGTGGTCTACTACATTTTGTTGCTCCAGCAGTGGCTGGTATTTCCTCAGCTCTGCTCTTCTTCCTCCCATTTTTTAGTTTTATTGTTCCACCTAACCTTACCCTACCTCAAAAAGCTTTTGTTATTAACCAATGAAAGGTATATATATTTACAATATACAGAAAGTTGTCCCACAGTAATAGTAGTAATTGAGTTTATGCTTAATAAAATATTTTTTAAAAAAGCCTGATCCCCATCATTCCACAAAGAAACAGCACAGAATTAAAAAAGAGAAATACTGAAAATCAATTATCATTAACCCAGAATTGTTTGGAATTAAATGGAAAGGGGCTTCATAGCTTGTATAATTCAATACATTAATATTAAAAAGGGAAGAGAAGTTATTGTAACAAAAATGTGAGCCATCTCTTGAAGAGAAAACTCACATTGACTTACAGTCCGGGGCAATCCAGTACTTTATCTTAGATGTTTATTTATTATGTGTACTTAGAAATGTGTGGAAAAACATAAGAATTGCCAAGGTTCAGGATGTCAAATTACCTCAAAGCTGTTTCGATTCCCTCTAGCATTCTAAATCCCCAGCAAGGTGTAGGCTTCACAGGCCTAAGTCACTGTATTAAGTTTACTTAGCTTATAGAGAATAGCCAAGCTTGTATGTTGGTAAAATCATATCTCATACAAACAGCATTTCTATGAATCATTTTCTTTGTTGTAGAAAAAATAGCAATGATGTGTCATTACAGAAATTTGCGGCATTGTCTTCTCACAGAAAAAAAAAGTATCTATTGGGGAAGAGACAGAAATCTTTAATAAATAAATAAATTAAAAAAATCAAATCAGTTTCCATGTCTCTAAAAAGAAATTGTAACTTCAGGAAATTCAAAACCTAGTGAATTTGCATGTTATTATTTAACTTGTTTTTGTGTTGGAATCTACTTAATTAACTAATGCTATGTAGCTCCATTTCATTCTAGGTGCTGTTTGATGGGTTTAATATGAGCTTACACTCATTTACTCTTCTGACATGACTTCTTCTGCTCCATGCAGATAACCACCTATGCTTTCCAATAGTTCCCTGTCAGTGTGTGCATTTATGGAGGTACCTAGAAACATGTTCTCTTGTTGTACTATGTACAGGTACCTGAGGAGGTCAGAAAGATAGGATTCCCTGGGAGCTGACATTATAAGCAGTTAGGAGCTAGCACACATGGGTCAAAGACAGAACATGTTTTTAAATTTGTAGCCACCTCTGTGGCCTACTGTTGTTTAGCTTCCTCAGAAAGTTGAAAAAAAAGGCAAGTTTGTTATAATGCTTTTGTCAATAAAATGCAATTTTAAAAGATCATATGATTATCTGAATTTTTTAAAATTTATTCTCATAGATTAGGACAATATATAAATGATTAAGTTAATAAAGTCATATGAAAAAGCACGTATCAGTATCATAATCTTCTTTATGTATATAAACATACATTTTAATTACAGCTCTTATCAGGACATTGTATCAAAATGCTTCAGTGCTCAAGACTCCTAAAAATCAGGTCCCTCCAGCTGACACTGACTGACACCAGCTCCAACCTTAACCTTGCCCAGGATTGACACAGTATTCTGTCATTTGAGAAAGCAACAGTATCAAATAAGACTGTGATCTAATGCAAGACAACAGAAGAGATGCCTAAAAGAAGATTGTATTGAATCATACACTGGAAGTCAAGGAGACAGGGTCAGTATGATGAGTGGCATATGGAAAAGGAAGAGTTTGGAGCACCTTTGGAAACAATACATCTTAAGGATGTGCTATGTAGTAGAGCACCCTTCTCAGTTTGGTGAAGCCTATTGGTTCTTCTCAGGAAATAGGGAAACATAAAACACAAAATCAGAGCTTTTTATTTTATTATTTTAGAAAAAGAAAACAAACTATCATTTTTTCATTTAGCATCCCAATCACACTTCCCAGTTTCCCCCTCCTCTCATTCCCACCAACTATCCCCCCACTCCACTCCCCATCCACTCCCCATAGAGGGCAAGGCAGATTGCTTCCAGGAATGACAAAAACCCCTTCCACTATATCCAGGTTGAGCAAGGTATCCATCCAAGGAGAATGGGTCCCAAAATGCCAGTACAAGCAGCAGGGACACATTCTGCTGTCATTGTCAGTAGCCCTGCAATCTGCCTCAGTCATACAAAGGCCAACCACATTAAGAGGGTCTAGCTTGGTCCTATGCTGGTTCCTTCCCTGTCCAGCTAGAGTTATCTTAAGTAAGCTGTTTTAGTGGTGTCACCTTCATGGTCTTGATCTCTTTGTTCATGTTTTTATTTCTCCCAATCTTCAACTGGACTTTGGTAGCTCAATCCAGTGCTCCATTGCAGCTCTCTGTCCCTGTCCCCATAAATTGCCAGATGAAGGTTCTATGGTGACATTTAAGTTAGTCATCCATCTGACTACAGGGCAAGGCCAGTTCAGGTATCCTCTCCACTATTGCTTAGAGTCTTAGCTGGGGGTCATCCTTGTTGATTCCTGGGAATTTTTCAAGTGTCAGGTTTCTTTCTAGCCCTATAATGACTGCCTCAATGAAAATATTTCTTTCCTTGCTCTCTATCTCTGTCCTTCCCCCACCTCAACTATCTTGTTCCCCCAAGATCTCCTCTCTCTCTCCTTCTCCCCTCCTTTCCCTCCTCTGCACTCCCTTCTCTTGCCAAGACATACTTCCAATTTTATCAGGAGATCTCATCTATTACCCTTTGCAGGGGGATTTTTATATGTTTTTCTTAGGATTCACCTTCACCTTGTTACTTAGCTTCTCTAGTCTCATGGACTATAGGCTTGCTATTTTTTTTACTTATGGCTAGTATCCACTTATGAATGAATACATACAATTTTCATTCTTCTGAGTCTAGGTTATGTCACTCAGGATGTTTTTTTTTTTCTAGTTCTATTCACTTGCATGCAAATTTCAAGCTGTCATTGTCTTTCACCTCTGAGTAGTACTCCATTGTATAAATGTATCACATTTTCTTTATCCATTCTTTGGTTGAGGGGCATCTAGGTTGTTTCCAGGCTCTGATTTTTACAAATATTATTGCTATGAACATAGTTGAAGAAATGTCCTTGTACTATGATTGAGCATCCTTTGGGTATATGCCCAAGAGTAGTATTGCTGGGTTTTGAGATAGGTTGATTCTCAATTTTCTGAGGAACCACCATACTGATTTCCAGAGTGATTGTACAAATTGTCATTCCCACCAGCAATGGAAGAGTGTTCCCCTTACTTCACATTCTCTCCTGTATAGACCATTATTGGTGTTTTTATTTTAACCATTCTGACAGGGATAAGATGGTATCTCAGAGTTGTTTTGATTTGCATTTCCCTGGTAGCTAAGGATGTTGATCATTTTCTTAAGTATCTTTTGGTCATATGAGATTCTTTTTTTTTTGTTGTTCTGTACTCCATTATTAAATTGGATTATTTGGAATTTTGATGTCTAATTTCTTGAGTTCTTTCTATATTTTGGATTCAGTCCTTTGTCTGATATGGGGTTGGTAAAAATCTCTTCCCATTCAGTAGGTTCCTTTTTTGTCTTATTGACTCTGTCCTTTACAGCAGCTTCTCAGTTTAAGGAGATCCCATTTATTTATTGTTCCTCTCAGTGTCTGTGCTACTATTGTTATACTTAGGAAGTGGTCTCCTGTGCCCATGCATTGAAGGCTACTTCCCACTTTCTCTCCTATCAGGTTCAGAGTGGTCAGATTTATATTGAGGTCTTTAATCCACTTGGACTTGAGTTTTGTGCATAGGGATAAATATGGATCTAGTTTCACTCTTCTACATGTTGATATCCAGTTATGCCAGCAGCATTTGTTGAAGATGCTTTCTTTTTTACATTGCATAAATTTATCTTCGTTGTCAAAATTCAGATGTTTCTAGGTGTGTGGATTAAAATCTGGGTCTTGGATTCTATTCCATTGGTCAATCTGTCTGTTTTTATGCCAATACCAAGGTGTCTTCATTATTGTAGCTCTATAATAGGGCTTTATATAAAGGATGGTGATGCTTCTCGGAGTTCCTTTATAGTATACCTCTCCATATACCATGTTCAGATGTGGTAAAATTTTCATGACGCTTTTGATAACAACAGGAAAAAGGCAACCACAAAACAGAACACATTCCAGACATATTTTGGAACCATCAGATAAGTTACAACAAAGGGGAAATGTTGTAATAGGAGCAGCGGGGCTGTGTCCCCAGCACCCCGGCCGCCTGGCTAGCTTATGCCCCGAAATAACAATACACAAATTGTATTTATTTAAACACTGCTTGGCCCATTATATCTATTCTCTTCTCGGCCAACTCTTGCACCTGGACTAGCCCATTTCTAATAATCTGTGTAGCATCAGTCTTACTGGGAAAGATTCTAGCCTACGTCCATCCTGGGTCGGAGCTTCATTTCATGTGCCTCAGAGAGCAGAGCTTAGTGTCTGCCCGGGAGAGGGGAGCATGGCATCTCTCTGAGCTCACTTCCTCTTCCTCCCAGCATTTTGTTCTGTTTACTCCACCCACCTATGTTTTAACCTATGAGGGCAAGCAGTTTCTTTATTTCTTAACCAATGACCTTCCTCCATCAGGGAAAGTTCTGCTGTCAGCCTTAGCTGGTATCTGATTATATCCTTAGCATTGGGGTGTAGGGAGGTAATTTAAAGTTTGTATACTCCAGAAGGGTTTGATTTGGAAGCACAAGGATTGGTGGGCCATTAATAACTATTTAGCAGAACTAAGATAACTCATCATAATTTGACTCTGAACCTGGATTGATTCAACTTGCCACAATCATTGAACTGTTCAGCATTGTAGAGAGTTTATTGGAGGTGTGGCTTCTTTTTTCCTGAAAATTCCAGCTTATAGTTTGCATCTTTGCTTTATAATGTTATGTAATCATGAAGTAATCATCATTTCTTCACACAACAAAATGAAATGTAAGTTTTAATGTTTTTTTTAAGAGGATTTTTCTACCTTCTCATTTCAAATGCTTCAAAACACAAAAAAATTCAGAAACACTGAACTAAGAATTTATGAAAGTCTGTCTTTTGTCTAAACTTATTCATACTATGTCTCCATGTGGAAGCACTGTTGAGCTGTGCCGGCATAGACTCATAAGGTCCATGGACCAATTCTGATCATATGACACAGAATGCAGTAGTCTGTGTCCATGTGACAATGCTTCAGCAAAGAAGAAATGGAGTTGGAACCTTCTGCTATACTGACAAGGACATGGAAGTTACCTACATGACTGTGCAGCTCAGCTATATTGGGCAACATCCCATGCTAGTATCTGCAGACAGCTGAAGGCATTCCACAGATCAAAGATAAGTTCATGTCAAAACCCCAACCTGCATTACAGCATCTCAATGAAGCTTCACCTATCTTCACTCCTCATTATTTAGATGATTTCTCTCCTAATTGACAATCACTTGACAATGAGCCCAAATCATTCAAGCAGAAAATTTCCAAGATTGAATATTCAGTACTGTTCCAGAAGGACTAAGGAGACAAAGATTGTTGTAATTTTAGTATTTTCTAGTCTTAACTTCTTTCTGAAATGTCATTCAAGAAACCAAAGTTAATTTTTAATTTTTATAGCATATCCAAACGTGTTCATTATTAAAATATGTGCTGTTATAGAACTCATATGTCTTCTCTTATGAGACTATGAACACCTTGCTTTAGTGAATGGTGGTAATATATAGTGTATTTTAAATGATGTGAATGCAACCTAAGAAATCATTCTTCATTTATCCTCACACTGTTTGTGCATCAGGGAATTGTGCTCTACTGTGGCAGCTCTGTTAGGGGCGGACACCTTGTTACATGAGGACAGATAATGTTATGAACTGGAGTTCAGTACTGTTTACACTGTCTGAGGCCATGTAGAAATCACTGGTGTAGGACTAGAAGAATGACTTTTTTGTTGACAATATGTATTGAACATTGAAGATTCAAATGAGAGTTTTAAATAAAATTTCACATATCTGAGTTGAACTCAAAAAAAAAAATCTATGTTGGCAGGTCTTGGTCTCTTACCCTTATCTATTATACCTTTCAAGGTGTAAGCTATGTTTCTAGTTTCAATAATAGTATGGGGACATCCTTTAAGTGTCCATCCACCCAACAAGATGAAAATAAATCACTAATAACAAGGACACCCATAAATTGACAGATTTTCTTTTTATATTATATACAGCAATTATAACTTTAGTGTATTTTCCACAACTGAAAATCAGAGTGTGACAATTGTGACAATACAAAGAAAACACAGGGAAATCCTCAGAGAAAAGCATAGAACTAATAGTGTAGTAGGGAGCTATGGGCTGCGTTTCTGCCACCCAGTTCCCGGCCGCCTGGCTAGTTTATGCCCCAAAATAACAACACACAAACTATATTCATATAAACACTGCTTGGCCCATTTCTATTAATGTGTGTAGTACCACAAGGTGGTGACTTATCTTGCCTAACCCATATTTAGTAATCTGTGTGGCACCAGTCTTACCGGGAAAGATTCAGCATGTCTGACCTTGCAGCTTGCTTTATCGTGTCTGCCCTGGAGAGGAGAGGCATGGCGTCTGAGCTCACTTCCTCTTCTTCCCAGCATTCTGTTCTGTTTACCCCACCCACCTGTGTTCTAACCTATCAGGCCAAGCAGTTTCTTTATTAATTAACCAATGACCTTCCTCCATCATAATAGTCCATCAAAGTTTGTAAGGAATCCAAATTAAGAATCATAAAAAATAAGAAAATGCAAAACATTTATATAAATAAAAGGAAAATGCAAAACTGTATGACATGACTGTTGACAATTTGAATGAGGTAAGCCATCTTGCCTGTAAGCCAAAATAGTTTTGCTGAATTTGAGACAATATAAATTAGCAATGAAACTTGAATTAAAATTACCTACTTTTAAGCTGAATAATAAAAACAGCTCAGTTACCAAACAAATAGTTAAGGTATACGATTCAATTTGAAGTATCAGAGCAAGAAGTTACATGCTATGAAGAGGAGAATTGAAGTAAAGGAAAAATAATTGCATATTTTAAAGTGTACAATTCTGTATAGTTTTAATACTGGTCATGCACATGTGATTTAATGTAAAGTGGGGATCTCTATGTGCATAAAATGTTGAACTGTGAAATGACCATCCACTTCAAATTAGACTTGTCACTCTGGTCTTTGGTTGACCTACTGTATTTCCCAGGCTTGCTCAAAAGAAATAGTCAACTCCCACAAGATACTGACTTACTGAATTGAACAGCATGGATAGAATCTTTTCTTGGGTGTACCAGATTCCCTGTGTAAGTTGAACATTCACTCTCTTTGGACCTTATTGCAGTGATTTTATTCTGAAGGCATCTCAGCAGAGTGAAATGGATGGAGGATAGACTACCAAGCTCATATCATATGCAAAGGAAAAGCTGGATAAATTGAAAATAAATGAGAGGATTGGACTTCAGGGACAGAAAAGAAGCATGTTTCCTTTCATGTTTCATTACCTTATACACTTCATGGATGATTTTTTCTTTTTCCTTTTATTAGTTAATTAGTTATTTTTACCAGCCTGATTACACTTCCCCTCCCTTCTCCCTTTACTCCTCCATTTCCTATCTTCTTATGGAAAATAATACAGACAATAGCAGCAATAAAACAAGAAAATCCATGGTAAATCATTGTATACAGGGACATATATCGACTCCAGAATCCCTGAAACATTAAGTTAAATTCACTTCTAAACATTTTCAAAGCTGTAGTCCCAAACCATTGATGCAAGAATTAATTTTATAGCCTGAGTCCCAATACTAAGGACAATGAACCTCTCTCTCTCTCCTGGATGCTACAATTGTCATGTTATGTACTTACTCGTAAGTGGATATTAGTTGTAAAAATAAGGGATAACTATGCTACAATCCATAGACCCAGAGATACTATGTAACAAGGAAGTCTCAAGCAGAAACACCCAAATCTCCCAAGGAAAGGGAAATAAAAGAGGTTTCATGAGAGGATTGCTGGTGGGTAAGGACAGGAACATGAGCAATCAAGTTTGAGAAGGCAATTAGTAAGAGTACTGAAAGATACTATTGGGATGGGGGGCATTTTGGAGTCAGACAAAAAGCTAACACAAGCGAATCTCCCAGGAATCTACAAGGATGACCCCAGCTAAGATTCCTAGCAGCAGCAGATATAGAGCCTGAACTTGCCATCTCCTGTGATCAGGCAACACTTCAAGTGGAGGAATGGGACACCAGCCCAGGCCAAAAAAACCTTTAAACTACAAACTATCCTGACTATGGGATGTGCTGGGGTAAGGGTGCATGAGTTCTAATAAATCTTAAAAATAAAATTTCTGAGTCAGATATTGAGGAAAATGCTGAGAGATCAGAGAGACAAGGGATCAAAACCATAGCCAAGTTAACTCTTCAACTTCCATCTGAAAAGAGACTGTCTCCTTCCACCTTAATCACTTTATCTCTCCACCTAGTCACATCACTTCCTGTCTGTCTGTACAGACAGCCAGACCTCTATGGTTAACTAATGGATCTGATCTTTAGGCAAGCTTTATTTGTATAAACAAGATATCATCTCATAAAGTTGGCCTAGAGATTGATGGAGTCACCAACCAATGATTGGTCTAATCTAACACCAATGTCAGGAGAGTACGCCTGCCCCTGACACTGCCTGGAGCACCAAGATTCACAGGTTGAATGACCTAGAGATCTAGGATAGAACAAAACATGACTGTAGAAAAAAAAAGTAAATTTAATGGTGATAAATGACATTCTGCTATATGCACAGATTAGTGCCTAGCCCAGTTGTCTTCAGAGGCTTCATACAGCAAGTGATGGAAACAGATGCAGACTTAAAAACAAACACAAGGTAGAGCTCAGGGAATCTTGCATAAGAGGGAGAGGAATGACTGTAGGAGCCAAGTGGTGATGTCAACAACACCATAAGAAAACCCACAGAATCAGAGACAGAACTGACAGTCAGGGAACTGGCATGGTATTGGCCTAGTTATATGTGTTACAGTTGTATAGCTTGGTCTTCTTATGGGACTCCTAACAATGGGAACAGGGCTATCTCTGAATCTTTGTGTGGCTTCTGGAACCTTACTCATCATACTGGATAGCCTTCTCCAGTGTTGAAACATGGTGAGGTGCTTAGTCTTAATGCAGCTTGATATTCCATGTTTTGCTGATATTCACATGAGATAACTCTTCTACTAAAGAAAAATGGAGCAGGGGTGGATTGGGATGTAGGAAGAGAGATGGGGAGGGAAAAAGGAAGGGGAAACTGCAACCAGGATGCAAAATAAATAAATCAATTTAAATAAATTAATTAAATGTAAAACACATTTATTATGTTCTTTTCCCTGACCATACACTCTCTGATTTGAAAATATTTACTTTTCTGTATTTTTCAATTGTATCTGAGGTAAAGAGTGATTGTGCCTTGAGCTTCGCTTCTTTCCTTTCCTTTCCTTTCCTTTCCTTTCCTTTCCTTTCCTTTCCTTTCCTTTCCTTTCCCTTCCTTTTCTCTCCTCTCCTCTCCTCCCCTTTTCTTTTTTTCCTTCCCTTCCTGCCTACCTGCTTGCCTGCCTTCTTGTCTTCCTCCTTCCTTCCCTCATTTTTCTTCCTTTCTACTTCTTTTTTCTCTACTTTGCTTTATTTGTTTTGAGAAAGGTTCTCACAGTATAGCAAGGTTACTGTGGGTCTAGGTGGATCTGCAATTTTCAATGTAATCTTTCCTTAGCCCCCATGTGTCTGGAGTGGAGGAGATTATCAGTATACCTGCTCAAAAATAAGCTTACAACCTCAAACAATAACCTCATAGTCACTATCTAGTATACCTCTGTGCATAAGTGTATGGTTCTGAGGGACATTTACAGCATTCTTCTTTGCCAACTTGTTTTTCTTCTATGAGTATAATGCCCCTTTGTGTAAAAGCTTTCTTCCCCAGTGCCCATTATATTCTAGGTGATATCCCACCAGCTGTAGATGCTTGCCATGGGTGTCTCCTTGTTAACTGATGATTTGTATGCCTCCCCAACGAATATACCAAGGTACAAGCTTTATAATCAGGAGCACCAACATAAGTCAGAACTGGATGTAAGTAAGTTACATGGGAAATGGAACATTCATTAAACCATATGGTATATAATAAAATTTAGAATGTTTTACATAATTACAATGGATATTTTAAGACACAGTAGGTTTTGTACAAAATCAGACAGAAATAATTCTATTAATAAAGATTTGCAGACTGGGAGCAAGGGAGGTGGCTCAGTGAATAAAGCTCTGATCATTCAGGGGTGAGGACTGGGGTCTGGATGTTATGACCAAAGAGAGGCCCTCTTGGCATTCCAGTGTGAAGCTCGAGTGAGACAGGGGTGCCACATGGCAAAATGGTTACTGTGCAGAGCTAATATTCATGAGCACTGGCTTCAGTGACACCCTGCTTCAATGAACGAGGTGGAGAATCACTGAAGAAGACTGCTAACATCAGACCGTGGCTTCCATAAGCATTCACACCCATACACTTGCCCAGACACACAGGTGCCCACATACTCACAAACATACACATATGCACAACCCCCACACACATGCAAAAGAAGTATGCATAATAATAGAAACTAATTATTTAACTTATCACCACATAAATGAGCAAACATCATAGTCTCTTATGCACTATTTCTCAGAACTGTGATTTAAAACACTTCACTAACGCTGACTGTGTGCCAGAAATCTATTAGGCATTGAATGTACACTGAGAGGAAAAACACTGTGATTCTTCATGAAGTTTGCTTTGTACGCTCTCTTTTGCTTAACTTCATTTATTTTAATTTTCTCTAAGGACAAACTGGTGTTTTGTTTTTCCTTGCTACCTCCTTTGACTGTCAAGGATGCCATTTTCCACCGCAAAATGAACAGTGTACATGCAGCAACCCACCCCCTTCCACATTTCCCAAAGCTCCAATGCCTGTAGCTGTGGAAGATCGTATTACTGACAGCAAGCCTCTTAGAGTACGGCTGCATCCTTTCAGTCCCCAGCTATGTGCTCTTAATGAGAAGTTATGCCCTACTTTTCCTTTTGTTTCGGGGTTCATCATGTAACACAGAACAAACTCCATACAGACTGAGTGAAATGTAAAAGCACTTCTAAGTTTAAATTGGCTGCTAGATACTCACACTTCATTTTGAAACCTTGGCATGCCTGGGTAACTGTGGTGCAAAATTTGTAGGAGTGGCCAACCAATGGTTCAACTTGAGGCCCAGCCCTTCAGAGAAAGCTCACAGCTGACACTGCCTGGGTGGCCAGGAACCAGAACCAAACACAACTGCCTGTCTCTTTCCCACCAAAAAAGAAAAGAAAAGCCAATGAAATGATTCCGAATGATATTCTTCTATACTCATAGATTAGTGCCCAATCACCAGCAGAGAGTCTCCATCCAGCAACTGAGAGGAGCAGATGTAGACATAAAGAGTCAAAGAGTAGGCAAACCTTGAGGAAACCCTTAGAAGAATGGAGGAAGAATTATAGGAGCCAGAGGGGTCAAGGATATCAGGAGGACATGGCTGACAGAATCAACTAAGCAGGGCTTATTGGGCCTCACAGAGAGTGCAGTGGCAATCATCAAGCCTGTATAGGTCTGAGCTCTGTCTTCTGTATATATATATATAATGGTTGTATGGCTTGAAGGAAGATATTAAAGCTCTATATTCACTTAGATGTTCTGGATTTCAACTGAAAATAGCTATTATTAAATTTATTTTCATTTAAAACATACAATTCATTAAAATAAGCCTTTTAATCCATTTTGCTGACCACAGTTTGTTATGGGGAGCAAACTAATACAAATTTTTCAAAAATGCACAAAAGAGAGTTTATTGCCTTTGTGCTATTCATCTATTAAGAATATTATGTGTATGCTGACAAAGAGTGTTGAGAGTGAGGCCAATGCCTCTTGCTGTAGGGAAGGTAATTCATTTTTGCTGACTATGACAAGTCACAAAGCTGTTTTTAAAAACCAAGCAACACACTTCAATAATGAACTCATGACACCCAATAAATCACTGAAAGGTCATGGTTTAAGGGAACCACCATGTGTTTCTCTCACCGTGTGACTCAACTTTCAGCATGCTATGTCCAAGTCACAGGTATAGTTACCTAAGAGTATTCCCTTAGTCCTCAGCAAGCCAATCCTGAGTGGCTTTCTTATATTCCAGGCACTTTCCAAGGGGGTAAACCCCAAACTGAAAGCACTATGCAAGCTCTGCTTCAGTTTCCTTTGCCGAGGTTCCATAGGGCACAGTCCTGTGACTGGGCACCACACCATGCAAATGTGTAATAGCAGCCCATCACTGCAGCTTGTCAATCCAACAGTGCTTGCATGCATGTTCTCGCACCACCATTTATGAGCATGAAAACGCAAAAAAGCCTAAATAAAAATAAAATCCAGACAGCATATAAAAAAGTCAAAATTCTTTACTCTGTAACAAACTAAAAATTGTCTTTTTTTCAGAGTGCAGATCAATAACCCACATTCTTTCATATTTAAAATAGACAGAATGATTTCCCATATTAATGAGTAAAACTGAGGGCTTGTGATTACATTATTTTAGAAGAGAATGTAACTATAGGTGCTTGAAGTGTTGAAGAAAAGGGTCTCATTGTCCAAGGCCTATGCTTTACTTCTCAACAGTGGGATACATACAGGAAGCCTTTGAGCCTCAGTCAGGAGGACCGAGTTGATAGTCTACTAACTTTGATTTCTGTGTTTGTTGGAGGATAATATAAGTTAATATTTATGTGCATTGTGAATGTGTTGTTCAGGTTTTGTGGCCCTCTGTCATTCTTTCTTTTCTAAACAGATGCTCATAATCAATGCCCTTGAAAGAGGAGTTTTCTGTTAATATCTACCAAGCACCAATGGAGATGCCAATTCCGCAAATACTGCAGGCAAAGCTACTTCCACCATTGGCATTCTCTGTCCAACTACAAACACTGTAGCTGTATCAACCATTTATTTCTTCTTTCATTTATCTTTTATTTCACTTTTGTGAAGTGAGTTGGACTCAGAAGAGTGTGTTGGATTTGAGTCCAGTAGAGAAGGCACAAGTCAAGCCTGGGTTGACCGTTTTTAAAAAGATTATTAAAACATCTGACATCTTTGCCTCCTCAGCAAGTGTAGCACAGCTGCACTGAAAGCTGCAGCAGCTTTAGAGTGTGGGTGTAATGAAACTTGCATCTACTCCAACATGAAGCTTTAAGAAGTCTTTGCCACCCTGTGCATGCCCAGCGCGTAATAATTATCTCTCTCTCTTCTGTGCCTGTCCCTTTGCTTTTTACTTATGTCTGTTCCCTTGCTTAGTGTTAATCACTACACAAAGATTACCTGCTTTTTTGGTGATGTTCAATGGGACCTGGACACAGAAGTCAGTACAGTAGACACTGCCGTAGCTCTGTCAGGCCCTTCTGTATGTCTTTTTGAAGAACCATGTGAAATATTCTTCTGGAATTTTAGGAAAAGACTGCCTAACTGGTGCCTATTTGTATCCTAGCTATTCCTCCTGCCACATCAGCTTTCCTCAGTACAATACCTGTGCAAATCAATTAATGCCTCTCAACAAGACACATTTCAACTGGCTTGAGATTTCAGTATACCTAAGGAAACACCTCAGTTCACCTGGTTTGCGTGCATGTTTTCCAGCTTCCTAAGTAACACTGGACAATCCATTTATTTCAAGCAGGACAAGAATTACCCTATCATTGCTGGTTCACACTTGAGGGCAACACTTGAGTTACCCGTCTACTTGGTGACATCTTTCATTAATCATATCTTGCCTTCTGTGTTCCACTGATGTTTTTTCTAAAATAAGCAGTCAAAATTATCTATGATGCCCAGTTTCTATTCTTGCTTTCTTTCACTTCATTTTACATTGATTTAGTTGATTCAAATGTGATTTCATATCTTATTTTCAGTTTCTCCTGCCCCTCCTTCCTCTTTATTTTCTATAAGAAAAATAACTAAAAATATCTCAAGACCATTACATTAACATTCTGTCCTCCAAAACCTTTATCTTAAAATTAACCATTGTCCCCCAAATTTTTAGGATATTATTCTAATCCAGTATTTTTTAGGATCAATAGTCATATTGTTTTCTTCTGTGAGTTTTACTATTTAGTTTAATCTCTTACAGAACAGACTTTAGAAGTTCCAGATCCTTGGAAGAAAGCAATATTTTTATAAAAGTTAAGGAAATTTACAAATGAGCTAGAATGTATCCCACATTATGCATCTTTTCAGCATGTCTCTGTCTTGCTCAAAGTTACCAGTTAGAGCTCACAGTGACATGTGACTTGTCTCCAGCATTTATCAAGATTAGAGCTGTCTGTGGACCTTAGCCATTAAAATGAAGCAAAGCTTCACTTTTATGTCAGTATTTTGTTAAATACACACACACAAACACACACACACACACACACACACAAGATAATGAAAGAGGAAGAAGAGAAAAAAGGAAAGAAGAAAATCATGAAGTGTGCACCTCACTCTTCAGTGAACTTTTAGGATGTCTTTTGGTATGGAGACATTATTTCACTTTTTATTTTACAGCATGTATTTTACTTAATATGGAAAATAGTAAAATATTGATCTTGTATATAATGAGCAATATGTATTTTCCCATAAGAATAAAATTGAATAGTATCCTTGTAATAAGCATAGTAAAAATACCTTTTAGGGAAGTAAAATTCGCTTAGTCAGAAACCCTAATACACCCATGATTCTGATAACCAGGACCCAGTGATGTGACCTACTCAAGAAAATGAGACTCAGACCTAGAACTCCATGATGCCCACATATAAGCAGAGACAAGAGCAATCCTCTGCTCTGCACATCTGCAGAGATCCCACTTTGTCTGCTCTGTAGGCAGCAGGAGAATCTCCCCCAGAATCCTGACCCTTGGAGACTGCAGTTTAGAGACTGGACCTGACCTTCAGAAAACACATGACACAGGTGAGCAGCCTTGGAGGGGTAAGCTTAGGACAGTAGTTAGAAATTTAGTGTATTAACTTTGTAGGATGACCCTCAGCATGCTACCATACAATTTTTGTTATACTAACTACATGTATCTACCTCCTTGTTATGAGAATCAACTATGATGCAAAATTTAGAAAGTATTATTGGGAAAGATATCAAACTTAAATGGTATTTTATTCATTATGGTACTGTATGCATGATGTGTATTGAGGGTATGGAGACTGAATGACGACTTGGGGTCAGATTTCTTCAACCTAAAGTTTCTAGGATCAAACAAAGATCAACAAGCTTTATGTATCAAGAACTTTTACCCAAAAGCTGGGAGGTGGTGGCACACACCTTTAATCCCAGCACTCGGGTGTCAGAAGCAGAAGGATCTTTGTGAGTTCTAGACCAACCTGGTCTACAAGAGCTAGTCCTACTACTTTAGCAAAGGACCTGAGCTCGGTTTCAGCATCCATGTCAGGAAGCTCACAATGGCCTGCAATGCAAGCTCCAGGGCATCTAACAAATCTAGCCACTGTGGGCACCTGCACTAATGAGAACAATTGCACAGATATACAAATATAAGAAATATCTCCAGACCACGACTGCTCTCTGTGTGAAAGGAGATAGTTTACATTTTCAAGGATGCCTGTTGATGCATTCAGTGAACCTGCTAATTCACAACTTCATAATTAGGACACATAATTTCAATTAGCATGAGATTCCCAGTGTGATTACAAAAAATTTCCTGACCAATTTCACATTTCTAGTAGAAAATATGGATATATGTTTAAAATCTACAACAAAATTTTCCTATTATTTCCAGTTACTGATGTGTAAGCATGTTTAAAAACAAAACTGACTGAAGCTTATGTTTCCATGTAGTATCTAGATAGTCCTGTGTAAAGAGACTTAGAGTGAGCCCTGAACAAGGGACCGTGGTCCTTCTCCAGGATAATGACAGGAGAGACTATTTTAAGACTTGCATTTAACAATTACTTCTTTTTAATTAAGCACAGCTCTTTAGATAAAATGGCACCATGCTGATGATCTTCCTCTTCAAAGTCATGGCAACTTCATAGCAAACTCAGGTAGGAGCTAGTAAATGCCAACCAGTATCAGTAATTTTCTAGAATATTCTGCTCACAAACTCTTATTAATACTTCTTGCAGTCATTTTGTTTTTATTGCTATTCTCTGTGTTATTTCTCTGGTCCCTTCTCTAATCCAAACCCCACATAGGAGCAAATCTCTGACTTTGCTGTTGACTCAGTATCCAACAAAATAAAACTGCTGAAAATTATGGTAAACCAAGAGACATCATTGTTAGGAATCCAACAAAGTTTCAGTGATTTACAGGACTTTGTTTTTTAAAGTTATAGACCTTTCTTCTGGACTTTTCACTTTTAGCTCCTGCCCTTGTTCATTTGTTAGGTCACTGCTCCACTCTCTTGTCTCTGCATTTTCCTGTCCTTGTCTTCCTAGCCAGTCAACATCACCTTTTTAGTGAAGCTCCCACATTTCCTACATTTCTCACAAAAATGCAATCCTTCTTTCTTTGTTCACCTGTATTCCAAATAATCCCCCATCTTTTTATAAATTATCTAAAAGCTATGGCCTCACTTCTGTATACCCATTTTTACACTAAACTGTCCTATCAATGCCTAACATAATAAAATAAAGTATGTACTTGCCAGGACTTTTGTGTCAAAACTGAAAGATAATCTTTGTTCTATTTGTTATTAAAATGAGAACATTAGAAGTATAGGGTAATTGTTTAGCTTGCTTGGGAAAAAAATAACTCACAGGTGACAGCATTTGCATTATAAATTGACTCATTGCATGAACACCTACTATGTGCTCTTTATTGTTGCTTGTATTGTTTTGTACAAATCATTTTTTACATGTGTAATCTTAAATGGAAAAGCTAAAATTTAGAACAATATTGTGGTAATTTGATTATAATTGTCCCTATATTCTCATAGGGAGTGGCACTCTTAAGAGTTGTGGCTTTTTTGGAGTCACTATGGCCTTGTTGGAGGAAGTGTGTCACTGTGGGGGAGGACTTTGAGCTTTTGTGTGCTCACAATAACACCCAGTGTCTCAGTCAACTTCCTGCTGCCTGTAAGATATAGGATTTTCAGCTACTCTATCACCACATCTACCTGCACTCCTCCATGATCAAGTCGTAGGAGGAAGAGACAGGGGAGTTCTTCCCTATCAAAAAAGGCTATGATGTTAAAAGTGCTTTAATACAAGAGGAAAAGTTTTTGGTAATCACAATTTCTGTTCAAAAGTCAGATATATGGTATTTCTATATGCACTGAATTATAAGCATTCTTTTAAATTACCTTCTAGAAATGCCCCTTATGTTACCTACTGGAATTGATTTTGAAAAACCTGCAGCATTAGCCTCAATTTTAAAGGACAGCTACTTCCTGTGAAAATTAAATACATTAGCATGCATACTGTGGTATTTGTCCTTTGTTGTCAGCTTGACTGAATTTAGTGTTACTTATGAGGAATGACTCTGCTTTTTTTATGAGAGTCCTTGCAAAGAGGATTACCTGAAGACAGAAGGCCCATCCTGAGTATGAACAGCACCATCCCATGTGCTGGGGTCCCAGACTGAATGAAAGGGAATAAAGAGAAAATCTAAAGATTGCCAACCCTTTCATCGCCTGATGAAGGTTAATATTCAGGAGGATGCCTATATGTTTGTCTTTGGATTCACCTTCTTATTTAGCTTTTCTAGGATCGTGAATTATAGGCCCAATGTCCTTTATTTATGGCTAGAAACCAAATATGAGTGAGTACATCCCATGTTCCTCTTTTTGGGTCTGGCTTACCTCACTCAGGATAGTGTTTTCTATTTCCATCCATTTGCATGCAAAATTCAAGAAGCCCTTGTTTTTTACTGCTGAGTAGTACTCTAATATGTATATATTCCATACTTTCTTCATCCATTCTTCCATTGAAGGGCATCTAGGTTGTTTCCAGGTTCTGGCTATTACAAACAATGGTGCTATGAACATAGTTGAGCATATACTTTTGTTGTATGATAGGGCCTCTCTTGGGTATATTCCCAAGAGTGGTATTGCTGGGTCCAGGGGTAGGTTGATCCCGAATTTCTTGAGAAACCTCCACACTGCTTTCCAGAGTGGTTGCACAAGTTTGTATTCCCACCAGCAATGGATGAGTGTACCCCTTTCTCCACAACCTCTCCAGCAAAGGCTATCATTGGTCCAAATCAGGAGCAAAAGGAGAGAGAGCATGAGCAAGGAACTCAGAACCGCGAGGGGTGCACCCACACAATGAGAAAATGGGGATGTTCTATCGGGAACTCACCAAGGCCAGCTGGACTGGGTCTGAAAAAGCCTGGGATAAAACCGGACTCTCTGAACATAGCGGACAATGAGGACTACTGAGAACTCAAGAACAATGGCAATGGGTTTTTGATCCTACTGCAGGTACTGGCTTTGGGGGAGCCTAGGCAGTTTGGATGCTCACCTTACTAGACCTGGATGGAGGTGGGTGGTCCTTGGACTTCCCACAGGTCAGGGAACCCTGATTTCTCTTTGAGCTGATGAGGGAGGGGGACTTGATCGGGGGAGGGGGAGGGAAATGGGAGGCGGTGGCAGGGAGGAGGCAGAAATCTTTAATAAATAAATAAAGTATAAAAAACAGATTGTCAACCCTCCCTCTTATCTACATCCAGATCCCATCTAAATTTCATCCCCTAGAATCCCACCATAATGGACTATACTCTTTTAAGTTAGGAGACCAAATAAGTCCTTCCTCTCACCAACTGCTTTTTGTCAGGCATTTGTTCATAGTAGTGAGGAAATTAATGGAAAGAAACAACTTATTAGTTAAGTTTACTTAGTTTTAAGTTTATAAACCTTTCATTTGCTATCAGAAGTAATTCTGTTTTACTGAGGAACTTAAACATTCTATCAATATTCATATTCTCAAATACACCTCCCAAGGTCAAGTCCCACCCTCCCGAGACAGTTTCATCCAGTGACTATTCACTTCGAAATCCTCACAGGAAATTACTTTCTGAATAGAAGACTGCTAACCCAAGCACTAACATCAACAATTAGTAAACGGTACCACAAACATCTGCACAGAAAGGAAACTGATATACAGACAAAGCAGCATTCTACAGAATGTGAAAATGTTTTACCAGCTACACATCTGAAAAAGGCCTAATAAGCAAAATAAATGAAGTAGTCAGAAAACTGGATATCAAATAATAATAATAATAATAATAATAATAATAATAATAATAAATGAAAAATTCCCAGGAGGCCAAAAGGTTGTCCTGAGCTAAGCCCTAAGCAATAGTGGAGAGAGTGCCTGAACTGGCCCTGCCCTGTAGTCAGATTTGTGACTATCTTAAATGTCACCATAGAATCTACTTCATGGAAGCAGAGTCAGAGAGCCACAGTGGAACACTGGGATGAGCTCCCAAGAGTCGAAGAGTAGAAGGAGTAAGAACATAAGCAAAGAGATCAAAACCATGATGGTGATACTCATGTAAACAAGTTACTTGAGCTAATAAGACTTCACCAGCTCTGACCAGACAGGGAAGGAACCAGCATAGGACCAAACTAGTTCCTTTGAATGTGGGTGACAGTTGTATGGCTGGGGAAGACTGTGAGGCCACTAGCAGTGACACCAGAACTTATCCCTACTGCTTTTATTGGCTTTTTGGAACCCATTATCTTTGGAGGAATACCTTAATCAGCCTAGATGGAGTAGAGAGGGCCTTGGTCCTTCCTCAAAGCAATGTGCCTTACCCTTTCTGAGGAATGCATGGGGGATGGGGTAGAGGAGAAGGGTAGAGAGAATGGGAGAAGAGGAGAGAGTGACAACTGGGACGGGTATGTAAAATAAAAAGATCATCTTTTCATTCTTTAAAATAAAAAGGAATAATAATAATAACTAAATTAAAAAATTAGGAGTGGAGTGGAGTGAAGAGTACCAAAAAGAGACTATTGGAAATGGGAGGGAACATTTCGGGGTCAGGTAAAAACTGACATAAAAGAATCTCTCAGGAATCTACAAGGATGGCACTAGCTAAGACTCCTAACAATAGCAGATACGTAGCCTAAACTGGCCATCTCCTGTGACAAGTCAGGCGTTCAAATGGAAGGAGCTGGACAGCAACCCAGCAGCATAACCTTTGACCTACAGTTTGTCCTGCCTATGGGATGTGCTGAGTTAAGGGTGTCTTAGAGATTAGTGGAGTGGCCAACCAATGACTGGTCTAGCCATGTTTTGTTGATGCTCATGAGAGATCTACACTTTCCTTTACAAAAAAAGGAGGAGAGGAGATGGAGAAATGGATCAGAGGTTAAGAGCACTGACTGCTCTTCCAGAGGTCTTCAGTTCAATTCCTAACAATCACATGGTGGCTCACAGCCATCTGTAATGAGATCTGGTGCTCTTTTCTGGCCTGCAGGCATGGAGGCTGAATACCGTGTACATAATAAATAAATAAATCTTTTTAAAAAATTGGAGGAGAAATGGATTGGGAGGTGGGAACCAAGGGCTAAGGGTTTCTGTGGGTAATCTGTGGCCAGGAAGTAAAATAAATATTATTAGCTATTATTATATGTAAGTATTATTATATGCATTCCATCCTATCAGAGTTGCTGCTTTATTCATAATAGCCACAAATTGGAAAAAAAACATAAATTTCACTCAACAGAAAAGTAAAGGAAGAAAATGTGGTACACTCAGAGGGTGGAAAAATTAAACTCAGCTATTTGAAAAATGCAATGAAATTCACAGGTAATTGGATGCAACCATTGTGACTGAGGTAATTCAGACACAGAAAGACAAATATGGTATTATTTACTCACACATGGATATTTTCTATTAAAGCACTGATAACCAAGCTACAGTGTGTAAACTGACCGTGTTTAAGGATTAAGTAAGGAACTGTGTGCATGTATGGAGGGGAGTAGATGGACCTTATTAGGAAATGAAACTAAAACATACAGATATAGACGGGATTCTAGAATGGGAAGATAAAGTGTAGAGGGGAGAGGAGGTGGATCTAAGGAGGGACAATGAGTAGACACGGGTAAAATTATGAAATATTTGAGGGGTAGTATGAAAACTTAATATAGTATAAGGTTCTTAAAATACATATATATCTGATGGTTACCTATATTAAATCACTAAATAATGGGGAGACAGAGCCCCAGTAGCCTTCACTTGTAACCAAATGAATCTGCTAATACCGGGTTTGGGTCACATCTAATTGAGTTGTTGACCCAAGTTGTCTGAGAGGAACCCCCACACAATGCTATCTGTTGCCAAGACTGTAGGTTTTCTCCACAAATTGACTGCAAGGCCTTATTGTTGAAGTCAATGTATATAAAACTGAGCATCCTTTGGGTATATACCCAAAAGTGGTTTTGCTGGTTATTGAGCTAGGTTGTTTTTTAATTTTCTGAGAAATCACCATACGGATTTCAATAGAGATTGTACCAGTTTGCACTCCCACCAGCAAAGGGAGAGTGTTCCCTTTACCCCACATCAAATAAATGTAGAGAAACTCACAGCAATCCCACTGAAATCAGGAACAAGACAAGGTTTTCTACTCTCTCCATATCTATTCAGTATAGTTCTTGAAGATCTAGCTAGAGCAATAAGACAAATAGAGATCGAGGGGGATATAAATCAGAAAAGAAGAAGTCAAATTCTCACTAGAAAGTTATTTGTTTTCTAATGAGATACAGAAAGGTGGTGGAATCCAGATGAGAGGAGAGGTAGGGAGAAACTCAAAGGAGTAGAGAAGGGAAACAATAACAAGAATATATTCTGGAGAAAAAAAGATATCTACTTTCAATTAAAAAAGAAAAAAAGAAAACTTAGGAGTCTATCAGGGTTTCTTTTTATGAAGTATTTATTCATTTATTCTATATACCTTTTTCATCATGTATTTTGACCTCATTCACTTCTTTATCTCTTTGTGTCTGCTCCTGCACACTTCACAAATAAAACAAAATTTAAGAGAAAAAAGGAAAAAAGAATAAAGTAAGGGAAAAACTTTAAAATCCCATAATGAAAGTCGCAGTGTGACACAGTGCATCATACCATAAACTCCTTTGTCTGTCTACCTTTACTCACAAGTGTTCATTGCAAAGAGTCATTGGTCTGGTTCGAGGCCTCGGGTTTCTGCTACACCATCGATGCTGGGCCCTCTCTAGGACTCGTCTTGGATATCCTGTTGTGGCCCTGTGTAGGGAAGACACTGCAGTTTTGGGTCTGCAGGTCAGATACCTCAGTTGCTGCAGCAGATCATAGATGGGGTGGATTATGGGACAGGCCAAGTTATAATCTTGGTGCTGAGCTGGAGCAGCTGTAGGGTTGGACTGATAGATGTGAAATGGGGACAGCTCTCCCGTGTTTACAATTTGGGGGCTGTCTCACCCACACCTGCACTAACCAGGTTGGCCCTTTCACTCCTATAACCACAAGGCCAGTTCTCCTGTCTGTCCTAATCTTGATGGGTGGGGGGTGGGGAAGGGCAATTCTCCATCACCCATGCTGCCACAAGATAGACGGGTAATGGAAACAGCTCTCCCATGCTCACAAATTCAGAGCGAGCACAAACACAGCTGCGCTACTAGAGTTGGCTCTATTGTGCTGCCCTGGTGAGATGTAGGGCTTGCTCTCCTAAATGTTGCAGTGGTTTGCTGGGTGCCTGCGTAGAGTACAGCTGGCTCCAGTTCACACAGTCACCAGATAGAAGGGTAATGGGGCCATTTCTCCTGTGCTTGCTACTTCGGGGCTGGCTCACCCACAGCCCCACTAACATGGTTGGCTCTATTGTGCTGCCCTGGTATGGTGCAGGGTCTGCTTTTATGAGCATTGGACCTGATGGGGGTCAGGGATGGGTTTTCCACACTCATGACCACAGGGCCAGCTCTAACATCCTGCAGGGTTTCTTAAATCAGTAAAGCAATAGTCTGAACCTATTTAAACCAAAATTTAAAGGAGGGGATGAGGAAAAATGCAAATGTATAGACAACATCTCTATCAGCAAAATGAATTCAGATATTGTTAATATTAAAAAACAAAAATTAAATCCTCGCTCACTAATCTCATTAGTTCATCAGCATCTCTTTGATACTTCCATCCTACCCAAACCTAAAAATGGCAAAGTCATCTACACTACATAGGCTCTCCTGCCCACTCTTCTATGACCGCAGAGACTCTACTCAGATTCCAGCAGCTTTTCAGCTTTCTGTGGCTCTCAGAAAGAGATTATTTTGTTGGTATCTTGTAGAATTAAATACTGGACATCTAAAACCTAATGTTACTAACTGCAGACTATGTAATATACCACAACATATGTTAGTTACCAGAGGCATTTTACATAAAAACTTTTTTCTTAGTTTCAATGGTGCCAATTTATAAACTATACTATTGATATCTATATTTGCAGCACTTTTGTTTTTATATTCCCAGACCCTGCATTGGGAGAGAAGTGTAAAAGACACTTGGATGGGAGGCAATGATTAAGAGATTAAAGAGCAATTAAAGTGTATTTACATGTCTAAACAGCAAATTTACAGATATAAAAGGGTCACTAGGCATATTAAAAGGATCAGGACCTTATCCATTTAAAATTTATATTTGCAAGTGTTCATGCCCTGAGTCTTCATAACAAACAAATGTCTGTTGGAAACTTAAAAGATATAATAATCTTTTAATGAATAACTAATAAGTATGTAAACCCACCAGAAAAGTAATTGAGAATTTAAAAAAATTCAGAGTATTTCTGAGCTTGAGATTTTCCATTTATGGTGAAATCCTAGATCAATGGGGCCATAAACACAACACCTAATAGTAGTGATATGTTGTATCCAATGGATGCCAATGAGAGAAATGTAAGTCCCTAGCATCAGTAAACTCTGTCCTGATCAAAATTCAAGTTTCCCTTTTAAAGGTCTTTTATATCATCCATCTTCAGGGATGGTTGATCCATGTGGACTCTATCCCTTTTATCTCAGAGCACTTAGCATCAACATGCTCACTGAAGTCCACTGTTAAACCTGTTTTCACTTCCCTTATTGCCCTCTCCCATGTAAAGACTTTCTACTAGACTAGAGTTAGGACTTTAAACCAAAAGGTCTAGGTCATAATACACTTCAACTGACTGAGTTTTCTCTGCTTCTATTATGAAGTTATTTTCATAGCCAGTTTGATCCCTCAGGTTACCTGGTGGATTACTGTGGTCTGTAAGACTTAGCTTATGCTCAATGTCTGAGCAAGGCCTTAGGCATTTGATCATTGTGTTGAAACAGTTGTCTTTAAGCACATTTTAAGTACTTGAGAAACCTTTGCTATGACATGTATCTAGAGTTGCTATTAATATTGGTTTGAAGACAAGGCCAGTTTAGGAACCAAACTTCACTGTCAGGTACAATTATCAGGGAAGGTTTACAGAGGACAGTACACTCCTGCAGAGACTTCCACGGCCTCCCTTCGTCAATCAGGGTATTTTAAAAACTTAAAGATGTATAAACAGTTCAGTCCTGCAAATCTGTGCAGTGTTCTTTCTCTCTGAAAAGACATTAGAAGTTAATTGCACCAGTGGTAACTATGGCAACATTACAGAAGTGACTTACCCAAAACTGTCAAACTCTGCTGATAAATATTAACTGGAAGCACAGGAAAATACATAGCACCTTAATCCACTGTTTACCAATTCTCCATAGGCATTATATGTTTTCTTATATTTAGGCTTTGCTCAAGGTCCCAGGTGTGTTCTCTTCCTGTTGTATGTTTTGTTTGTAGCTATGAAGGTAACTGAAATTCTACTAAGTACACATGAAGAACACCTCACATATCCAATATTTGCCTTTGCAGCTCTTAGATTTGTTGAGCCTGCCTCACATTGTTTCCTTAGCTAGTCTTCAGCCCTTGTGTTTAAGTTCTCTCATGGCCTCAGCTTCTCCTTAGTATCTCAGAATAAAGCTTCAAACTGCTAAGCCTGACAGAGTTAACTAAATTTGATATAAAAGGCTGGAAACTGCATGATATGATTCTGGTAGGGTTTTAGTTGTTATGAGAACTCCCTTCCTGGCTGGAATGCAATTACTTACTTCTAATTTTGCCTTTAAGTAGGGGAAGAAGAGAAAAACTCTTGATATTAGCCATATAAGAACTGACCTTAGTTAACCCTGATCAGTTCCCAAATACCTTCTTACCAATGCAATTTCACTGAAGTCAGAAATTCATAGGTTTAAGTCAATGCAACTCATTTCTCTTTCTTTGTGAGAAAAACCTTAAAAGTCACAAAAGGTTATCTTGGAATTCAGCTCTGTGTGTATACGTATTTCTATATCCACGGTTCATGGCAATTATGGATTAAAAATGTCTGAAGTAAGAAAATCTAAACATTTGCAGATTCTTCTTCTCGTTCTTATTCTCTAAACAATAAAGCATTTGCAAAAGGTTTCATTGTGTCTGGTAACAACAGCAACAGAAATTAATGAAACCTTACAGGATGGTGTGTATAAAACATGCAAATTCTACACCACAAGCAACGTTGGATTGTGGTATTTGTAGGGGCTCTTGAAACTAAAACACCAAACAAACAGAGAGTCAATCATTATATTATATTGTTTATATTATGTGATTTATGATAAGAAAATCAGCTTTGTACAGCTTATTTTAGTTCATATAAAAATGACTCTTTTCAGTTGAAAATTGGCAAAGATTTTTCAGTGGGGCTTGGTAGAGTGAGGAATGTGGATCTCAACCAAAGTTTCCCTGATGGTTTCCAGGTATCTCACAATATGTTGCTTTCACAAATACGTAAAGAAAATTATAATGGAGAAATCCTTATTATTTTTTTCAGTGCCAAAGTTTTAGTGCATGGCTGCCCGGATCATTGTCCTTAAAGGGTCTATGGTGTAAGAAAGCATTTTTTCATGGTGGCAGGAAGAAGAGGTGAACTAATGGACTTCTCCTCCTTCTCTTTTGGTCCATCCGAGCCCAAGTTGTCGAATGGTGCTGACCACATGCAGAGTACATTTGGATTTACCATCTATGGAAAGCTCTGCCAGGAACACCAAGTGTACCCTACCAATTTCCCAAGTATTTCTCAACACAAGCAAATGACCATTATGTTTTTCCCTTCTCAGTTTCCTGCTCCTATAGAAGCAGATGTTTCACTAACAGCATATGCATCTATGGTTTCCTTATCACTCTAGGGTTTAGGAATAACCCTAAAGTTATTAGGTGAGTCAGGTGGACAGAGCTGTATTGACATAGTTTCCCTGAGGGGTTTAGTGGTTTCAAAATCCTACTGTGCACAAGGTAACCAGTTAGGAAAAGACAATGCCTTGGATAAAGACACTGCTATGGAGTTTTGCAAGGCCTGCAGGATCATTCTGTGAATACAGATGGAAAACCAAAGGGAACCTCTGTAGTGCTGGAATGATTGGCTTTCATTTATACAAACCTTCTCATTTCACAAGCTTACAGTGGCAAAGAAAGGCCACCCCATCGATTTTCATGGCTGCTTATGGGGACACCGATGGGCTATTAAAATGGTAAGTGGGTCTGGTTCTAGCAAATGGTTATTTATGTTAACTTAGGGGCAAATAAAAACGATCTCGACAGAGAAACAGAATTGTATTACTTTCCAAAGTGGGAAGATTTGACAAGAAGATTCAACTCTGACATGTTTTCTGCCTGGTGTAAGGAGATAATTAAAGCAGGCTGGAGTAAGGCCAGAAAGGGATGACAGCTAGTTAATCTAATGGTTCCTCCAGGGAGCTCAATTTCTCTGGAACAGAAACCCTAGTAAACTTTCACTGGTAATTCTCTTTTTCCTCTTTGCTTTCTGCCAGCAGATATAAATATGTCTAAATCTGCACACAGCAAACAGAAGTATGTAGGAACTGTGTCTCCATACTCCTGTCTCAGTACAGCTGTTACATAAACCTCTCTGTAATAATGCAAGTGATCCAGATTTGGGGTGAGTCTACAGTGTGTTAGTGAGTATTTGATTAGGGTACAGGGGCCCACAGACACACTGAGCCTTTGGAGTCCATTTCATCTGGATTTGTATGTGTGCTTTTTCCTTTTGAGTAGACTGCTCAAAAATGGTATCAAGTCTAGCTTGGCTAAAGGTTTAGTTAATGAGATAGTACCCTTACTTGATACTGTTTGGGTGGCCAAGAACCAGAAACTAAGAAACCTTGGTCTAAGTAAAAAATAAACTTAAGCATAAAACGATAAGAAGAGAAGAACCTTTTAAAGGTGAGCTCTGGACAGAAGAAGCTGGGGTGGGTTTTGAGTTTTATGGCCTGCCCCCACTTCCTGGTATCACCCTTTACTTCCTGTGTAGGGATGAAATGTGATCACTCTGATTCCTGACCATCAGGCAGCCTCACATTCCTGCCAACATTCCTTCCCTGCCATGACCAACTGTATCCCTTCTGAAACTGTAAGTTAAAATAAACCCTCTTTTACTCTCTTGTTATTTAAGGCTTGAGAATTGAAAAAATTAAAGAGGTAGATGCCTTGTTCCCAAGCAATCAAGCATGTGGGTAACATAGCCATAGACAAGTTCATGTGATGCAGTCTGGGCTCATCGCTCGTGCCATCTTTACTGAACCCTAATATATTTAAATGCATGAATCAAAGTGTGACGCGTGTCAAATCAAACTCCATTCCTCTGTGTTTTGTGTCCTGAGTGTGTGATGGCTTCAGCAGTAGCATCTTGTGAAATTCTGGGAGGTAGCAAAGAGCTGCAGCAATAGGCTGTGTTTTGTGAGTCTCTTTGACATCCTAGTTAACAACCCTAAGAGAGTTTCCTGGTGCTTGTCCCTAGTATTTAGACAGATGTACTCCTTGTATAAGGAGGTGAATACTACCTATCTGAAGGGAAATGCAGCAGTGTGCAGCTCAGCTCATTGTCTCATGCTTCCTTTTGTCCACAAATGTAACTTTAACATGATACCAGCATAACTGCATGGCTTAGAAGGATAATTACTTCACTAACGTAATAAAGACTCCATTCAGCATATATTACATTCTTGGTAAATGATATTCATCATTATGACAAATTATAATCACTTAAAATAACACTGCAGACATGCTATTGTCACATCATTTGGAAGTCATAAACTGTAGCATGGACGGAAAGCATGAACTACATCTCATCCTGCATTGTGAGACTTTCCGGCTGAAATTGAGAAACCCCCTAAAGCATGATTATGGACTGACTGCGGATAGGAAGTGCAAATGACTGTCAGGGGACTCCTCTCAAATGAGGCAGGTGTGAGCCTCCTAGAGTCCTAGACATAATTTCTAAAGGTGAGAATGAGGAATTATAACTGCAGCTCATTATAGAGAGGGTTAGGAATCATTTACCATTCAGGACTGCTGCTTATAGGAGATCCAGCTTGTTACCAGGAAAAAGTGACTTCCACACAGCAACATCTCTTTTATTATGTGGCTTCATTGTTCTCAGAGACTTACAAAGACTTATTATGAAATGAGTTAAGTTTTATAGACCTGACTTAACTTTGAACATCAGAATAATGATTTAAAAACAACTTGAAATAAAGTATGATTTATACTGATAGAAGTAAAAGTTAAAGATCATGACATAGAGAGTTTTAAAGAGTAAGTTTCACATTCAAAACAAATAAAACTAATCCTAAGGTAAAAATTAAATTTGTGAGGGTTTTCTGTAAAGCATGGAAGATGTGGCCACATCCTGGTGAAGTTCCTGAGGATGTGTGCGTGATTTATGTCCCCACTTTTGCTGTCCATGAGACATGAGGAAAGGGCTCAGCCTAAAGAAGTATTCCTGTGATGAGGTATCTGGGAGATAGCCTCCTTAATTTAGACTAACATGTAAGGGATGCTCAATTTTCTTATAGTGTAAATAATTCTGAAGGCTGGTGTATAATATTTGTATGTTTTGTAAAGAACAACTATTCTCCATTTTCCTTCATATACATAAAAGTCGTGAAAGCAAAAAAGACTCTTTCTGGAAAGAGAAAGTAGAAGAGGAAGAAGAGGAAGACGAAGAAGAGAAAGAGGAAGAACAGGAAGAGGACCAAAAGAAGTGCCTGGAGAAACAGTTGTTCAATAGGGGTTGTTTATTAGGGATGAATATGAGCAAAGTACATTTACGTAGATAGAAACATGTCATAGTGAAAATATTGTTTTATAGTCAATATAAAATATAGTAATAAAATGAATAAAGGAAAACGTACCATTTTCCTCTATTTATAATAAATATATATTATATTTAAATTATAAATATAATAAAATAATGTTTTATTATAAGCTTACCGAGTAATGCTCCCAGCATCTGTCTCAGGTAGAGGATCCATGGTGTCTCCTAACTCTGCCTTTCTCCTCTCATGCTATAGGCCAAGCCAGTTTTCTTTATTTATTAACCAACAAAATCAACACATAGACAGAAGGACCTCCCACACCAAAATGGTGAGAGAAATAGCTAAATGGCTCCATGAAGCAGGCAGTACTGAGTCATGGTGTTCTGCACACAGTATTTGCATCTGGTCACTTTAGAGTCTATTTACTCTAAATTTCCCTAAACCCAGCTCTTCATCTCCAAAATAGGCTGAAGACTTTCACTTTTGTCCTCTTAGAAGGATTAAAGGAACAACATCTGTGTGCATTCCTCAGTGCACGTAGGGGCTCTCATTAATAGTGTCCTTTCTGCATCTAGTAAGAACCCTTTCCTCCATGATTTGAACAACTAATTTTAGCATCTTAGGTGAATTTATTAACAAGACTGAGTGTGTGGAGAAGTTAGAAAAGGCCACTGGACGACTGTGTCTCAGGAGACACATGTGATACAGAGACCATGCCATACTGACAAGTAGCTGAAACACTGCACCACCCAGGGCACAGCTCAGGCTTTCAAGCCTCCTCAGAGCTGGAGGTTAAGACACTGTGGTGGGGTTCACACTTCCTCCTTTGCTGAGGACTAGTGGCACTTCCCTTGGGATCAATAAATTCAATCACTCAAAACAAAAGTGGCTCATGGAAGCTGGCCTCCTGAAAGTATCAGAAATAATCTCTGTCTTTTAAACTCAATAAATACAGAGCTGAAAAGTGGCCTTAAGAAATTCTGACCATGAGTCTTAAATAGAATACCATCTCCTCCCATGGATATACTTGCCATTAGACTCTGAATGGACACAGTGTGTATGGGAATAAAACTGCCTCTGACAAAAGTAAAGACAGGGAAAGAATTCTAGACCATGTGGAACATTGTAGGTTAATTGATAATCAAGGTGACTGCAGCTAATTCCTTGGACCCCTATAGGAGGCAGAGTAAGACATACTTCTCAGATTATGCAGAATGTAGAAAACACTACCCTGTCCCACATCCCAAGGAGTAGATGCTGGAGCAAATACTCAAGACAGACTAGGGGTAGGAGCAGATGAAGTCCTGGCAGATGGAAGTGGGCTGTATAGTAAAAAATAAAATAAGAAGCAGAGGTTTGAAATAGCACTGAATCCTTTAGAATCATCACCAGTGATTACATGAGCAGGTGATCTCACTTGGAGTCATCTGTATGAGCCTGGGGAAAGGATAGGACAATGTTGAAGGACAGGATAATGAGAGAGTGATGTCAACTGAATAAGTTAAGAAGAACCAAGTGCTTAGTGGCAAAGCTACAGAGCAGAGAAGTATAACAGTGAGAGTAAACTTATTCCATTTTAAAGGGTGCTGTTGTCAAGTCAGGGGTAACACCAAAAGTCTACTTTTCTGTTTAGTGTTCTTCACTTTACTCCTTAAAAATAAATGTAGCATTTAGTTTTAATAATATGGAGGAGTTAAATTTTCCTAGAAGAGAACTCAAAAGATCTGTATGGAGATGTCATCAAAAAAGATGAAAAAAAAAAACAATATTTTAAAACTTTTAGCATTGATATTTTTTTCTCTACAAAACAAAACTGAGGAGAGGGAACCTGAAATGACCCTATCCTATAGCCATACTGATGAATATCTTGCATATTACCTTAGAACCTTCATCTGGCGATGGATCGAAATAGAGACAGAGACCCAAATAGGAGCACCAGACTGAGCTCTTAAGATCCAAACCGGACTCTCTGAACACGGCGAACAATGAGGGCTGAAGAGAAGCCAAGGACAATGGCACGGGGTTTTGATCCTACTTAAAGTGCTGGCTTTGTGGGAGCCTAGCCAGTTTGGATGTTCACCTTCCTAGATATGGACGGAGGGGGGAGGACCTAGGACTTACCACAGGGCAGGGAACCCTGACTGCTCTTTGGACTGGAGAGGGAGGGGGAAAGGAGTGGGGGGAGGGGGAGAAGGGTGGGAGAAGGGGGAGAAGGGTGGGAGGAGGGGGAGGGAAATGGGGAGGAGGCGGAATTTTTTTTTCAACAACTAAAAAAAAGTAAACAAAAAATAAAGAAAAAAAAAGAACTGATAACAAAATATGTTAGTTGTTCTCTCTCCAAGACTATTAAAACCCACAGGTGAGTCCATGACAAGGGTGCTGAGAGGGCTATGAGCCAGATTCTCAGCCTACATCTGTCAAGCACGGCAATGTCACTGGATTTCATAATTGGGTAATTATTCTGAAATACCAGACATTCAAATGTAGAAAATGTCAGCACAGAATAAGTCACAAAAGAATGGTTTTACCCATGAAATATTTTCAAGATAGCTGTTTGTATTCACTTCCTGTATTCACTTTTGCACCGATGTTAAATCTAAGTTTTCATACTTCAAATTGAGTCATTTATATACAGCTTCACAGAGTTTGGCTTACGGATGAAACATATGAATGGCTTTCTATGGGCTTATAAGACAATGGGCATTTCCCATGAAGACATGTTGCTAATTTATCAGCATTTTTTTTTAATTTTCAACAATTCTACTAATCATAAATGCAGTTTACTCTCACTCAACTAATAACCCCTAGCAGAGGCTCAATCTGCATTCAAGATTCTTTCTGATGAACAGAGTGGTACAAAGCTGTAGGACAAAGAACATGCTGCATGGGAGAGATATACAATGAATGATGTAAAATAAATTTATTTACATTGTGTGAAATAATAATAATTTCACAGGAGAAAGATAAGGTCAAGGAGAAAAGTAAGTTTTCAGGAACAGAAAAATTGATTAAAACGGCACTTTCTAAAGACAAGAAAATACACATGTGCTAAGGAATTAATTACTGTGATTGTCTTTTAAAAACCATCGAAGGCACAAGAAAAAGCAGATGCCAAGTCAGCCTTTGCTTGCCAAGGGAAGAGAGGTACCCAAGAGAGAAGCGGGGAGTAAACAAGCTTAAGTAGGACACTGTTGGTCATGGAGGACTGAAGACATGATTGGAAGTATAGGTCAAAAATCAAACAGCAAAATATAAGAAGATAATCAGATGACTAGATTCTGAAGACAATGTATTCTTTGATGACGCGTTGGGATGTCTTATCACTCAAAGGTTCTTGTTGTCAAGCCTGATGACCCAACTTCCATTAATCCCTGTATCCCACACAGAGGAAGAAGAAAAATAGGTCTTATATATTTCTTCCCACCACCACATGCATGCTATGGTATATACACAGAAACATGAACATACATCAACATATAAAACACATGCACTTACATACAAACTAATAAATATAGGGGAAATGGAATCTTTTGAGAAGAGGTGAAGTTATCTTTTGATAATAATGAAGTGATCAGTGATCTCCCCACATAGGATTCCTTTACTGGGGATATATTTTGGTTTTGTTTTGTTTTGTTTTTATACACTACTTTACATTAGCAGAATCAAGGACTCAAAAGTCAATCAGTTTTGCAAAGCAGACACTTTGTGCTTTTTATCACACATTACCTATGACTTGTCCTAATCCATTTTCACAAAGCAGCCTGCTATAGCATATATAATTCCTATTATAAATGATGCTTTACACAAGAAACATTTCTATACCTGCCTGTGTCCATAATCCTTGAAACTGGAAGTTGAAAGTCATTTTTTAGGTTCTTGTTTACAGAATCATGTCTCACAGGAAAGCACATGTTGTGTACCTAGAATAAAACATCCTCAGTCATGGCTGACAAAATTTCAACAGCCTTTAGCTCACTCTCTTTGTGAAAGGCACTTGGTAGATGCTCTTATACAGAGGGTCTGTTGTGGATGCTGAACTCTACTTTCAGTTCCATAAATGAGTCATTTAACCTCCTTACCCTTTAAAGATAGAAATAAATTGTTCCCTGGACTATTTCACCTACTGAAACATCTATTGCTGAGATAATGTCTACAAAACTGAGAGAATGTCTCAGCACAAAGCAATTTGCTGCATTTTTTGACCCTAAACCTGAAAATGAAACAGTTGGAAGCAGAGATGGGGAAGGAAGACAAATGTCTGTGGTTTTACAGAGATGGGTGATGAATGAGGAGGTCTATGATATACAGATGAGGACAGATCAGTGGTCTATGATTTAACAGAGATGGGGGATGGAAGCAGATATCTATGAATTCACAGAGATAGGGGTCTATGACTTCACAGAAACATGGAAATAAGAGCAGAAGTTCATGACATCACAGAGATGATGGATTAAAGCAGAGCTCTATATCTTCATAGATATGGGGATAGAAAAGAAGTTTATGATTTCACAAAGATGAGGATAAAAACACATGTTTGTAACTTCACAGAGATGGGGGAATAGAAGTCTATGACTTCATAGAGATGGGGTGGAAGAAGTCTATGACTTCACAGAGATTGGGTAGAAGAGGTCGATGAATTCAGAGATAGGGCTAGAAGAAGTCTATGACCTAACAGGATAGGGGTGAAAAAAGTCTATGACTTCACAGAGATGGGGGTGGAAGAAGTCTATGACCTCACAGAGATAGGGGTGGAAGAAGTCTATGACTTCACAGAGATAGGGTGGAAAAGTCTATAATCTCATAGAGGTGGGGTGGAAGAAGTCGATGACTTCACTCTCTGACAAAGAAAGAAGTTTATGACTTCACAGAGATAGTGATGAAATAAGTCTATGACTTTACAGAAATATGGGACAGCATGCAGATGATTGTGACTTCACTGAAAATATGATGAAGGCAGAGTTTATGATTTCACAAAGGAGGGGATGGAAGCAAATGTCTGACTTCACAGAGTTAGTGTATGAAGGGACATTTTGACCTACAGAAGGGATCTTGCTGTTCTGTGATGTCACAACAGTTGAAGGGAAGAGTCTTGTCTCTCTTTCATGTATTTATAATGATAGTAAATAATTTTAATTGACTTCAAAGTCACAGAGAAATCCAAAAAAATGCCCCAAATATTTCCAAGGTAGATAACAAATGGACAGAATCTTCTTGAAGAATTTAATTTTGCTATTTCTTTGTAAGTGGTACCAGGGTTTACAAAGGGCAGCAAGGTACAAGTCCCTATTCCATTATAGAGTTCTTGAAAAAGTCTAATTACTCCACAAAGCAGGTGAGGGTCCTGACAGCTCACTGCATCTTTCTCATGCTTTACTTTGCTCAAAATATCAGCATTGCGTTTCTTTGATTGTGGCTGCCCTCTCCTTGCAGCTAAAGCTAATTGATCACATTTCTCTAGTTAATCCTCCACACAAAAGCACACAACAACCACCCCTGTTATCTGAATCATAGTGCTTCCACCAAATCTTTGTTCCACAACCCCTGTCACACAGTCTCTCGCCCACCATACTTGTGTAGGATAAAGCTCTTGTACACTGCAAAGATTTGTCACTCATATTGGTTTAATGAAACATTGATTAGCCATGAACCAGGGAGGAAATATATGTGGGGCCACAAACTAAGAGAATTCTGGGAAAGGGAAGAGAAAGAGGCAGTCACCAGCCAGATGTAGAGGGAGCAATTAAAAAATGCTCTACTGAGAAAAGGTCCTAAGCCATGTGTCTAGACAAGGACAAGAATTATGGGTTAATTTAAAATGCAAGAGCTAGTTAAAAATAAGCCTGTGCTAATAGGCCAAATAGTTTATAGTCACAGCTTGGTCACATCATAAGCATAGGTGTCTATAATTTTATCATAATGTTTGTTTTACACACTGTTGTAACTAAAACATTTGGATTTTAAAGAAGTTCTTGCTAAAATGTCTTTACTTAAGTACATTGATCAGAAGTCATAAGAATGGAACCTTGGACACTTATTTTTGAAATATGTGCACTGGAAAAGCGTCCAGTTATCAAAATATAGGTATATCATGCAAATTTGCATGTTGAAATAATTTATTTATGAATAAACATATAATATAAATTATTGCAATTTAATTGAAAGGCAACAATTTTAATTATTAGAATTAGTGTTGCTATAACTATTCCTGAAAGAAACCTTTACATTGTGCAAATTATGAACTAAAAAATAAGGTAATTGCATGTGGGGTGATAATATGAATATTAAGTCATAACCCTACCTTCTGAGGCATTTGGAAAGCATTGACATTGTTTTTTTGTTTTTTGGTTTTTTTTTTTTTTTTTTTTTTTTTAGTAACTTGATGTCTTTAAAAAGCAAGTTGAGAATAGAGGTAGAAACCAGCTAGAAAATATTTGCTTCCATCATGAGATTTCTCAATGAAATGGCATCACGGAAATCAAATCTGACAGTAGAGATGCTTCTTATGGACACTTTCTAGATTTCTCTCCTGTTCTTCTCTCATTGCCTAGCTCTGCTGCCTTCTGGAAAGGGACTTTCTTTATCCCATACTTGAGCTTATTGACACAGCTCTAGCTCTTCAGAAACAAGAGTGAATGGTAGATTTTTCTCTTGCTCCCCTTAGCTGAGTGTGTTGGCTCAGCAGTAAACCCATAAGTGTCTACTTCAATTCTGTGTGGTAGGCTTAGCTTCATGTAATAATCTCATTGCAAGGGAAAATACATGCTTATTTCCACTCTAAAGGATGTGCCAATCAGAACACTAGGATGAAAAGATTAAAAACTTTCAGTCACTAAATGCAGCTTTCAGGAGCTTGGAATACCTTCTTACTTTTTCTGGAGGGACATAGTATTTCATTGTGCTGATTTAGCATCCTAAGGTTTCTTGTTTTCACACTTCCTCGCCCCAGATCTTCAATACAAAATAAGGAGTTTAATCACATTCATACAACCTTGGTTTCTTTGTTGCCGTGTTAGCAAATTTCCACAAAATTATGGCTTAAAGCAACCCAAATTCATAACCTGGAAGCTTCGACAGTCTGGCTGGAGTCCCACTAGTTTACAATCTCCATTTCTTAGAGCACTGTTCATTTCTGCACACTCTGGCATAGAACTCATTTCCTTCTGTTTCAAGATGCCAAGTGTCCCAGGTCTTGGCTCCTGAAGACCTTCCTTTATCTAAAAGGCAGATTCTTTTTCTCTCAGACTATCTTCTAACTTTTCTCTCAATGTGGTCATAAAAGTGTCTCACTGCTGTGAACATTATGAAAGAAGTTTCTTTCAATTTTTAGGAAATCACACCTCTAATGTACCTTTGCTCTTTAAAATACCACATCTATTGGATGTGGAGACTAGAATATAGGCATTGGTAGGAACCATCAGTCAGTCTACTTGTCTCCCTATCTTTGGAAATTTCCTATTCATAATATTGTTAATTTTGTGAGTGAGGTACACGCTTGATGTCCTGGACACAGTGACTCAGGAATATTCCCTTTCTTCTCCTGACCTTTCTCCTCAGTGTGCCTTCTCACATCCCTCTTCTGATTGATTCATTCAAAACTCTCATTTATCCCTTTACATAATTCAAAAACATCCTCTTTTCATCATAGACAGTTTAACTTTTCAAAATTTTGCTTTATTTGTACATATGGAAAACTTCAGTTTAACACAGACCATAACACTTAGGTCCTACTTACATAAATAATGCATTTAATATTTAACTGAATGCACTAAATTAAAAAAGATACTGGAGGCAGTCTAAAGTAGGCACCAAAGTATCTCAAGCTGAAAAATTCTAGCCTACCCATGAAAAGGTGAAACGGCGTGCCAGCAACAATGGTTGTCTGAATGATAACAGCTTGCCCCACATGGATGTAAATATGATATTGCTGATCTGGTTGTTTAAATTAGAAGGCATTTATAGATTATATTTCACATTATAAGGATGCAATGTATTCTTAACACAACACTCAAATTAAGGATTTAATGCAAATATCTGCTATACTTACAGTAATTAAATGCTGTAATTAATATAAATTAATTTATATTTTCCATATAAAATGCACATCCCTGTTATTTAACTAAGCAGAGAACAAGAGTGTTTGAAGTTTCCATAGCATGAAATTGTAAAACTTGTCCTTAATCTGTCAATGTACTGTATTTATTTTCTCCCTTACATTTTCCCCTAACTTATCTCCCATGATGCTCACTCCAGGGATCACTACAACCTCCAATCACTGATTCACATGCCCCAGAATGAAACTTTCTAAGCTCTGTGGTTTTCTGTGTCATCTTTCTCTGCATGTATGATATAGATGAACTAATTTCTAAATCATATTTACCTTTTAGCTCCAACTTAGAGATCAATTAGTCCCTATTTCTTTCATCAGGATATGTAAATCTCCCCTAGGTTTGCAGAGTACAATGGTCCTGCAATGTTATTTCCCGTAGAACTACTGCTCAGTCAATGCTTAAAACTAATGCTAACTCCCTTCTCATTTTCAGCTTTCTGAGGAGTACAATGAATATTCAATATTAATCTCTACACACTGAACCATGTTATATTGAGAATGTTTCACTCATGATACAAAGCTGACAAATCATAGTTAGAATTTCTACAAAAGTTCTTATTTTGATGGTCTATTATCTTTAATCCTGTAAAATGTCATTGCAAAAACACCATACTTTGCACAATTGGAAAACATAATTACTCAAGGACAAAATGGTATCTTTATTTATATTTTTCAGAGAGGTTTTCAACATAGTCAAAGTTCAATAGACAAAAGTGATTTTAATAAAGTCAAAATTTCCTATCAGAGTTTCCAGTGCTGTAAGTCATACGTTTCACATCTTGCACCAGTGTCTGTCTGATGAACTGGGATGGAATAATAAATGCTCAAGTGCTTTTCTGAGTATCAATGCTGTCTCAAGGTCCTCATGTATACAATCCCCAATACACAAGGGATTCCACTTATTGTCCCTGAAGACCTTAGAGGCACATCAACCTCTCTTTTATTGTACTGAAAAGAATTTTTGTACAAAGAAAATGGGCCATTTTCATATTGTATTGAAATATCCTGGCAGACGTTATAACCGACATATATTTTTCTCTAGAATATTAGTTCATCCTTGTTCATGTGGCTTCCTCCATCGCTGCACGTAAGACACAAGATCATAGGACCACATCTGCTCACGTTAACCATGTGAATTCTTAGTACATAGTTGTATTGTCTAAACAACATATTTGTGCTCTGAAATAACCCTTTTGAATACTATGACAACTTGTTATTCATATTGATTTAATGAAAAGTTGAATGTGCAGTAGCCAGGCAGGGATAAAAATGAGGACAACCAAACTAAAAAAATGATGGGAAGAAGAAAGACAAAATCAGAAAAGTTTCCTGTAGATGCAGAGAGAGCCAATGGGTGTGCTGTGTTGAGAAAAGTTACCAAGTCGTGTGGAAAATCATAGATAAAAATGTGGCTTAGCTGAAGTGTAAGAGTAAACTAGTAATAAGTCTGAGCTATCAGCTGAGCATTTATGATTTATGTAAAGTCTGCCAGCCAGTTCTTGGGAAAGTGACTACTATTTGG
This sequence comes from Microtus ochrogaster, assembly GCF_000317375.1. NCBI lineage: Eukaryota > Metazoa > Chordata > Mammalia > Rodentia > Cricetidae > Microtus > Microtus ochrogaster. The sequence goes on along the minus strand of NC_022027.1, from coordinate 856,022 downwards.
GAGCAGGCAACAGGGACAGGAAAACTCCAGCGACAAATGACTGCAAATGTGGGTTGTAAATCCACATAAGACCTAAAAATTTTTTTAATTCATTTATTTATTTATAAATTTATTTATTTATTAAAGATTTCTGTCTCTTCCCCGCCACCGCCTCCCATTTCCCTCCCCCTCCCCAATCAAGTCCCCTTTCCTCATCAGCCCAAAGAGCAATCAGGATTCCCTGCCCTGTGGGAAGTCCACCTCCATCCAGGTCTAGTAAGGTGAGCATCCAAACTGCCTAGGCTCCCACAAAACCAGTACGTGCAGTAGGATCAAAAACCCATTGCCATTGTTCTTGAGTTCTCAGTAGTCCTCATAGTTCGCTATGTTCAGTGAGTCCGGTTTAATCCCAGGCTTCTTCAGACCCAGGCCAGCTGGCCTTGGTGAGTTCCCAACAGAACATCCCCATTGTCTCAGTGTGTGGGTGTACCCCTCGCGGTCCTGAGTTCCTTGTTCGTGCTCCCTCTCCTTCTGCTTCTGATTTGGACCTTGGGATTTCAGTCCTGTGCTCCAATGTGGGTCTCTGTTTCTGTCTCCTTAGCCTATATGTTTTTCTTTGGGTTCTCCTTCTTATTTAGCTTCTCTAGGATCACTAATTATAGGCTCGATGTCCTTTATTTATGGCTAGAAACCAAATATGAGTGAATACATCTCATGTTCCTCTTTTTTGGGTCTGGCTTACCTCACTCAGGATAGTGTTTTCTATTTCCACCCATTTGCATGCAAAATTCAAGAAGTCCTTGTTTTTTACTGCTGAGTAGTACTCTAATATGTATATATTCCATACTTTCTTGTCCCACAGTCTCATGCCTGCCACAATGCAGAGATACATCTCCTGACAGCTTCCTGTGAGATGGACCTGGCTGCCAAACACCATGAGCTAAACAGTGTAGCAGATTCCCACAATATCTCACACAGACCACAGTACAGAGAGGCTGCTCTTAGACACTGCCTGTGGACTTAAACTACACAGTATATGACAGGTTTGGGTTCTTGCTCATGCACTCAGAAAAATTTAAAGATATGCAGTAAAGAAAGAGTCAGACAAATGAAACCTCTGAACAGGTTACAGTGTGTTTAAAAATAGGGCGAGACTTGTAAGAGAAAAGAAAACAGTAGAAAATGTCCTTAGAAAAGGAAAAGAATAATAAAAGTATAATAACACATGAATAGATGGAAAATACACAGAATCTGGGTTCTGTATGTTACTGTGTTGTTTTTGAAATTTTTGGCACTGATTTATGAAAACTGCTAGATTTAACCAACCTATATATTTTAAGAATATGTTTCCTTCAAATTTTAAGTCAAAAGATACATTACGTTTGGGGAGAGGTTATGCTTTTATTTCCAAAAGAGAGAATTTGAATTCATTCCAGGTTAAGGAAAACCAGATTTGATCAAGGAAGATCCCCTGAAAAATCTAACTGCAAACACAAAGAAATAAATCTAGAAGAACTACAACACAAGTGATGTATATTTTACCTGCTAAAACATAAAATGAAAAAAAATCATCTTTGCCTGACTTATGCACAATACACAGAGTATGCTTGTATTAATGAAGATGTGTATGTTACCTTTAAAAATTTATGTCTTTCCAGAGCAAAGGTACCAAACACCAATAAAGTGGATGATCTAAGTGATCCAGCATTTCAAAATACCTCTGTTACAGTCTCCTCAAAATTCTGCATTCAAAAACAATTTCAAATCTGGTGGCTGGAATCGTCCATTTGGAACTTTATAATCATCTTGATTTTCTCAAGGTTTCCCAAAAGATGGTAACACGTGCAAACAACAGAAAGAAGTCTAGAGTACTATTCCTTATGAATGTTTGTTATTACTTAAGGGGAGTTGGTTACAAATTTTTATTTATAATGGTAAGAAAAAAGTTGAACAAAGGAGATTAGATTTAAAGAACTTTTTCTGAAAAGAAAAAGGGCCTAAAGAAAAACATATAGTTATCCTCCTGGATATTGGAAGTAGACATGATTGCCAAGAAAAAATTGGGAGATTGGGGGTGGGGGTGGAGTGGGGGTAAGGGGAGATGGGGAGAGAGAAGTGAGAAGGGGAAGATGGGGAAAGCTTGGGGGAATGGGATGGTTGGGGTGGAAGAAGGGTGGATATGAAAGCAGGGAAGTATATATCTTAATTAAGGGAGCCATTTTAGGGTTGGCAAGAGACTTGACTCTAGAGGGGTTCCCAGGTGTCCGAGGAGATGTCCCCAGCTTGTTCCTTGGGCAGCTGAAAAGAGGGCACCTGAACTGGCCCTATCCTATAGTCATACTGATGAATAACTTGCATATCACCATAGAACCTTCATCTGGCGATAGAGAGAGAGAGTCAGAGACCAACATTGGAGCACTGGACTGAGCTCCCAAGGTTCAAATGAGGAGCAGAAGGAGGGAGAACATGAGCAAGGAACTCAGGACCACGAGGGGTGCACCCACCCACTGAGACGGTGGGGCTGATCTAATGGGAGCTCACCAAGGCCAGCTGGACTGGGACTGATGGAGCTTGTGATCAAACCAGACTCTTTGAATGTGGCTGACAATGAGGGCTGACTGAGAAGCCAAGGACAGTGGCACTGGGTTTTGATTCTATTCCATGTACTGGCTTTGTGGGAGCCTAGTCTGTTTGGATGCTCACCTTCCTAGACCTGGATGGAGAGGATAGGATCTTGGACTTCCCACAGGGCAGGGAACCCTGACTGCTCTTTGAACTGGAAAGGGAGGGGGAAGGGGAGATGGGGAGGGAAATGGAGGAAGTGGAAATTTTTAATAAAAAAATAAATTAAATTTAAAAAATAAAAGAAAACCCAGGGTAAAGAGCTGTACTTCAGAAAATTCCAGTGAGAAGAAAGAAATTATATTTATTTAAAAAGAAAAAAACAAAAAAAGAAAAAGGGGAAAATAGAAGTTACAGGATATAAGGTCAGAATTTTGTATCTACATTTAAACCAAAAAAAGCAACTACTAGCCTTAAATATTTTGAATTGGTATGAATTTTTGCATATTGATACAAATTTAAAGTTAATTTTGTTATATAGTGTACAAATGTTTCTATTATTTGGGTTATTGTGTTTATAAAACTTTTAAAATGTAATGTATAATTCAGAATACAGATTAAAAGTGATCTAAAACTGTCAAACCTATAGCCATGTTACATATGTTTTCAAGGTCATAAGCAGATATTTTTTAAATAGAGAGATGGTCTTTAACACTTAAGAGACATTTGGAATATGACATTTAATATATTTAGTAACCTAAGGCTTTTCATGACCATGAGACATTTACTCCTGGGAGCACCAATTTAATTCAGAGAAGATGGTGGGCCTCGAAAGAATCCCATATGGAGTTTACTTTCTTTATGGAAAAAATATAGCCATTTGGGCAAGAAACTGTCTTTGCCTTAACTGTTGACAGTTATTTGGGAGCAAGTGGTCTGGAGAGGAAAACTAGACCTACAAATTGGGTCATTTTTAATTGATCATTGTCCATTTTTTACTAACCATAATACCTCCCACTATGGAGAAAAATATTTTAGGCAAACTTGGTATATGGTACCCAGTTAATAATCTAGCTTCTGATTTCTACTTCCTTGCCCAGATGCAAGGTTTTTGGACTTTGCAGCATAAGACATGGAGATTACTGACAGAAGCCTTAGAATGCCACTGAGAATCATCCTATGATGTCTTTACATTAAAAGCACAAAGAAATCCTCTTCTTACATCATATTTTTATTGATCAATAATGGCACATATACACTTATTTATGTATCAAGAGTTTGTGATTATCCTTGTTACTTTTAATGAACCCATAAATGATTATTTATGATTGTAAAGAAGGAGCTACTCTATCACCCAGTCTGCAAGGGCTTCAGCCCATGAATCTGGAAATGTTCAAGAATGGCTCTGGGCCTGGAGAGATGGCTCAGTGGTTAAGAGCATTGCCTGCTCCTCCAAAAGTCTTGAGTTCAATTCTTGGCAACCATATGGTGGCTCACAACCACCTATAATGATGTCTGGTGCCCTCTTCTGGCCTGTAGACATACACACAGACAGAATATTGTATACATAATAAATAAATAAATAAATAAATAAATAAATAAATATTAAAAAAGAATGGCTCTGAACTATTGGACCCTTTTGCATTATACACTAACCAAGACAATGTTAAATGTGTAAGAGAAGCATTTCAATTCTTCAAACTTAGTTCATACAAAGAGATACGCTGATAAAAAGAAGTACAACAACTTCCATGAAATTAAGGAAAAGTTTTCCATTTTCAACAATAAATTTCATGGAAACTATTAGGATTTTTTGTTTGTTTAAAGATACTAACCATAGATTGAGAAAATTATGGTTTTTTTTCTTACATTTTGGGTGTTTCTTTTTATTATAAATGTGTGGTCATTTGTTAATTTTCTGAATGTATCTCAATCATTGAGATATTTTCTCTTCTACTATGTTTCTATACCTGATACAGTTGAGAACAATTAAGTGACTGAACTGAATAAAAATTTATTTTATTATAGCTGTGGAATCCAGAGGTCTGAAGACAATATCTTATTAGGGTACTTCCCTGGAGTCCAAAGTTCTGAAGTCAGTGCATTTAGGGGAATATATCACTCTGGTCATTTTGGGGGAGACTCATTCTATCTTCTGGTGTTATTGGTCTTGCAGAAACTACCCTGTCTGCACCTCTTTTCCAAGTGCAGAACACTTCGGTGTGAAATGCTTTGTGAAGTGTGTGGGCACAACTGATGATGCTGCTCCATATCTATTTCTCTGTTTCTAAGTTGCTTTGCTTTCCCTTCTTTTCTCTTCTAACACCAGTCATTGAACATGAGCTCAACCTAAGTCCAGGAAAGCTACATTGTTGGAACCTGCGCTCATATAATGGCCACAGACATTTTTCCTAAATTTTGTAAAATACTAAAGTTCTGGATGAGCATGTATATATGTGAACGAGCTTGGTTACACTCAGAGCGAAATGTACTGGTTCATTATAGCAGTTAAATCCATCATGTTTTCTCTGAATACAATGTCCCTAATTATGATGTAATATTGTGTACCTCTTTTTCCTTTGGGATCATTGGTCAGTGGACTATGAGGGTCGAGTGAACAGAAACACATAAAAGGATTCAGATGGTTGTGGATACAATAGTGATTGCCCTCTGGAAGACAGCTTCACTGAAAAACTCAACTTTATTCCTGAGTATAGGAAATATATAAGATTAGGAAGCCTGGGGAAAACCCCATGGCATGATTTTATCATAAAGCTGGATTAGTGGCAGCACAGTCCCATGAAAATAGCTAGAGCATATTATTTAATTACTATGGTCAGCAGGGGAAGAACATTTGCAGGGAATATGTCTAGGGTCATCCTTGAGATAAGCCCGGCATCCAGGACTATATCCATCCTCCAGATAAGGCTAAGCAGAGAGCTGGAAGTCTTTCTATGGAGAAAGTCCATGTTGCCAAGCTTGGAAAAAGCAGCCAGGCCATAGTAGACTGCAACCTCTGACCAGCAAGGTCCCCAATATAATGTTGAATTTAAATATCAATAGATTAACTTAGAAAGATTGTTTGCATCAATGTTTATAAATAATATTACTTGGCAGTCTTTTGTTAGAGCAATATGTTTCTCTGGTCTTGGCATCAACATAAATCTGATATCATAATAAATTGTGCCAAATCATGATAGACTCTGTCACCTGTGGTTACTAAGCTGGTGTAGATACTTGCCCAGCCCTTTCAACTATGTTCACCATGACTAGAGGAGCCTGTTCTGCCTGGTCTTACCACTAAAATCCAAAGCTGTCTTTCTGTTCTATATTTCTACATTTTGGGGGGGTCTCTGTTGTTTCTCCTGGTTGCCAGTACAGTGGCTGTGAATGAAGTACTTCCTGGTATTTCACATTCAGATCATAGGCATTGCTTTTCTAGATGGGGAGTTTCTAGGCGATGAATTCATACCTGCAAAAGCCACTTAACACTTGGCATCTCAGGACAGCCATGCTTAGTTATCTGAAGCCCCTTCTCTGTTAAGCCCCCTACCATGTGTTCTGTTGTAGGAGCTCCACCTTTACCAGCTACCAGGGCCTCTCAATGGTCTTCTCCTCAGAGTAAAGGTTCTACTCACAACTTGAGTGGTCAAATGAGGACCTGCCAGATAATTTGAGAACAAAATCCAGTGCTGCCCTGGTTTTCATCCACCATACCTCTGGAATCTGAGATTTCTTAGAGTCTAGAAAGTAAATCATTTTTAGAATATGAATGTCGGCTTATGATGAAGGCTTGGGAGCCAGAAAATTGCCCCTCTCTAAGTGTATCAGAAGTGCAGATTGTGCTCTGGTGTTTGGAATTTGGCCATCTTGAACAGAACCCTCCAGCTTCCCCTCTGTTCTCAAAGCACCTAGTATTTATCATATATTTTACCGATCACACTATGTCATTTTTTGACACTAGTTTTCCTCCATAAATTGCTGCTTGAGATGTTTTATTTGATTGGAGATTTTTAGTGATCCACAATAGAAATGAGAATAAAAATAAATAAATGAACAAAGATATAATTCTCTATTGCCAAGAAGTAGTCTCTGGTCATTCAAAGAAAAGAGAAAAAACATGTAAATCAATATATACAGCTGGAGAATATCTAAGCATTTCCCAGATTGTGGTGTCCTTCAGGAAAAATGCAGGTACATTGTATCTCAATTGGAAGGTAATGCCCACAAACCACGAATAAAATAATAACACACTTAGAGTAAGCATTGAGAATCTAGTGTCCTCTAAACCAGCACTTTAGAACATAGATCAAAATGATTTTGGTTGATATATGATCATTTTATCTCCAAGAGATCCTCTAAGTTGAGAAATATTGAAAGGAACAGGATAATCTTCTACAATGTGGTTCAGGACCTCTATACTCAGAACTGTGTCTATTCATATTTGGTAGCAGTAAAGATAGATAAAGGCAGCCATTTAATTGATACTTATAATAAAGCTAAATAAATGATTTCATTAGCAGTATTAACTCTATTTTTCTCTGTAATTTCTAAATTACTGACTGATGACTGTAATCCAGATGAGATATTTACCAGGATTTCAATTTAATGTGTGTTCTCAGTGTAAAGACAACATAGAAAAATCAATCCATCAGGACAAAAAGGTGTGGTGACTTGCTTCATGATTTTTCTTCTTAATACATATAAGAAAAATGGAAGTTAATATATTCTAAATGTTGAAACCATTAATAGATAAACATAAATTAGTATAATTGTCATTGTGATTAAATGGTTTAAACTTAATGGGGCATGCTGATTCCATGCACATCTCCAATTCCAGCACTCAGGAGACAGAGACAGACTTCTAATGTGAATCCTGCTGTACATAGAGAGAGAGATGTAGATAAGAGATAGATAGATGATAGATAGATAGATAGATAGATAGATAGATAGATAGATAGATAGATAGATAGATAGTCCCATTATCTAGCTCTGGCTGAAACTTTGGGAGAAATCAAAGTAAAGTTGTATTAAAATAATGATTTACTCAATACTGTAATTCAATAAAGGTTAAAAGTAGACCAAAATTATGCTAAAACATAATGATTTATGTTTTAAATCATTCATGGAAAAACATAATTTGATAAGAATAAAAGCTCTTATCATATTACGTAGCTCTCTTTGACACTGTGTAACTACTTCATACTATAGACATACCCTCTCCCCTACTAAGCCCTTATTGCCTGGAATGTAATGCGATGTAAACATTTATAGGCCTAGATGCATCAATATATAAAAATGAATGGATGTATTTGGCATTTTATTGGTTGTAACAGTTCCCATGAAGAGTATAGAGCCTGTTCATTTGAAGGAATATGCTCTCTCAGCAGCATAACTGTGATAACAGTGGTCTGGTTCTGTAATTTTATCTCATCCATTGCCAATCCTAAGATTCACATAAGGAAAGAGAGAGGTTCAGAAATCCCATGCATATCACAAGAATCTCTAACAATGCCTGCGTCCTCTCTCTCAGAAAACATAGACTGTGAACAGCTGCTGTTAGAAAGGAAACTACTTACATAAAAGACTCTACAGTGCAGCAATTTTTGACCCTCACTGATGATGAGAATGTTTTTTTTTGTCATGAAGTTTTCATAGTTAATCATGATTCTGTACAAAGTCCAACAAGCCTATTGGTTTACCACATTGTAATTCAAACCAGTTCTTGGTGCTATTGTATTCCCTTTCTTATAAGAGTGAATATAAAGAAAGGGCAAGCAGAGAAGCAATGTGATCATGCTTCTTTTGTTTTAGAGGACACCAATGAAAGCAAGGTCCATAAGAATTTCCAAAATCAACCAAAATACTCGTAGGCCTAACCCACACTTAAAGTGACTGAATACGAAAACAATATATAAAAACTCAATAGCTCTTCAATATATCAGTAGCATCATCATTATCAGTATCATCATCATGTTAAGCATGCATGAAAGCCCGTTTATGGTACTTCTTCAGTTGTTCCTATCTGGGCAGTCCTACATGCTTGTGTCATTGTCCTACCCAGGGTTCCCGTCTTCCTTTATGCTGCCCATCAAGTGTGTTTGGGGCCTTTCTCTTCACCTTATCCCATGCACTGTTCCAAGCAGTGTTGCCTTTGGATATCTCCTGTCATTCATTCTCATAACATGGTCAATGTATCTCAAGCACCATTTTCATATTCTGTAGTCTACTTCCTTCTCTAGTTGGAGATGTTTCTTAATGTCATCGTAGCACAACCTATCTCTTTGTGTGACACCTAGATTCCTCCTGAGACATGCCATCTCAAACACATTTAGCCACTGTTCTAGGGAGCATTTTGATTGTCCAGGACAATTATGGGAGTGTTGCAGTGATGTGTCCTCTCACTACTGATCCTTAATATATTTCTGGAATTAATTACAATAGTCCTGGAGGACAAAGACATAGGCATGCAGATAGGTGGTGTGCAAATCAATAATTTGCATTTGCCTACAATACAGCACTACTTGCTGAAAGCCCAAATGAGCTGCAGTCCATGGTAAATAGAGTGGTGCAAGTAAGAGAAAAACCTTGGTATAAAAGTAAACATCAAGAAGACTGAGATACAACACATGGGAAGAGTGCACAAGGATTTTAACATTGTAATAAAGAATAAGAACCTCAAACAAACAGTCAGATATGTCTATTTAGGAAGAAACCTCAGTCAAAAGGAGGGAACTTTTTCGGACATCAAGAGGGGGATAGGGATAGCGAGGGCTGCATTCCAGGCACTAGGAAAGGTTTGGTCAGCAAGAGTCATAATGACAACAAGACAATTACAAGTATATGAGACACGTGTCTTGTCTATATACCAATAGCAAACATAGGATGATTAAAATCAAAGAAACATTTCCATTCACAATTGTGTTAAACCAACAGAAACACAAGAACAAACTTAATGCAGTAAATCAAAAACTTGTGCAATGAAAACTTTAACTTTAATTCCCTGAAGAAAGAAATGGAGGAATATGAAAGATTGAAAGAATTACCCATGGTAATAGATTGGTGGAGTTAATCTGTGAAAACCACCTTTCTGTCAAAAGATATTTATAGGTTGCTGGACGGTGGTGGTGCACGCCTTTAATCCCAGCACTCGGGAGGCAGAGGCAGGCGGAATTTTGTGAGTTCGAGGCCAGCCTGGTCTGCAAGAGCTAATTCCAGGACAGGCTCCAAAGCTACAGAGAAACCCTGTCTTGAAAAACCAAAAAAATAAAAAAAAGTCACTTATAGATTTGGTGCAATCCAGTTCAACATTCTTAGCAATTAGAAAATGTAAAGCAAAAATATTTTGAGATTTTATTTTACTCTCATCAGAATGGCCAAGATTAAGAAAAAAACAATAACAATTGCCTAGAAGGATATGGGAAACTAGAACCTTTATGTACTTTTTGTGGGACTTTATATCCTACTGTAGAGATACCTACTCATTCATGTTCAGTGCTTCTCAATTAAATATATGTAGGAAATAGAAATAGCTTAAATGTCCATTAACTGATGAATGAGTAACAAAAACACACTATATAAGCACAATAGTATTTTATTTAGCTATAAGAGAAAACTGACAAATTTGAAGGTAAATGGATGGCACTGGAAACAATCATTGAGTCAAGTAACTCAGACACAGAAAGTAAAAAAATACATCTTTCTTTCTCTTCAATTTTTACTTTAGAACTTCAGGTTTTGCCCATATACTGTTAAGAGTGCTTTAGACTTAGCTAATTAAGATATCCCCATAGGCAGAATTTTTTATTTAATGAGAGACCTCAAATCATTGTTCACTAGTCAATGTGCTGGGAAATATGCTTGTTCCAAAAATCAAGCCAATTATGATCAAAGAGTTGAGTACAATTTTTAAGTGATACATAGGCCAATTTCTCTCCCCAGTATAGCTCTGGGTAATGTTCATGAGAGAAATTAATGCAAAGTCATAATAATCTTACAAGTGTTTCTATTTTAATACTTTTTATTATTATTCATGTTGAATGACCTAGAGTGGGATATTGTGGATTCTGTTAGGTGCATGCAACACCAAATTTTAATACCACCAGGGTCTTTTTGACTAAATAAATTATTTTTATTCTATTAAATGAATTGAAGTATCTTATAAAATAAGTTGAAGAATCTAAGGTGATAGAGAATTTGTTTTGTAAGTATGGCCCCGAGTTCAGTCAATCAGAGCTTACCTTAAAAAAGCAAAACCAGGCATGGATGTAAAGGAGTTTAAACTGAGCACTGGTTAGACAGAGACTGCCAAATCAGAGTGGCTCATTTAGGAAACCATTCTAGCCATTTTAGGGAACTCCATGAAATTTAAAGACCCATACTCAAATTCTATGTTCTTTACATTTTCTAAGCACAACAGCTGAGGTTGGTCTCCTGCTTCTTGTCAAGCATATACACAATACAACTATGGGCACAGAAACACATGTATGTGTCCATAGTGCACACACACACACACACACACACACACACACACACACACACACACAAAGTAGATGAGAACTAATTTTGAGACTTAACCCTGTATTCCAGGGTACAAAGTCTTGCTATATTTATTTCCTAGATCATCAATATGTCAATTTAAACTAATCCAATGGTTGCAGAATGACAGTTGACCTCCCACAGCTCAGGAAGACTTCCAAGTATGCCTCCTGTGACACGGGAGGGTCATTTTATATATCAGCTTGGTGAACATGCAATACTCATTTTTCCAGTTAAACAAAAATGTAGAAATTCCTGTGAAAGTGTTTTCTTGATGTAGTTAACATCTATAATTATTTAACTTTATGGAGTAGAAACTTGACTGTCTGAGTGGCTGCATCCCACTACAGGAGGGCCTCAAGGACAGATAGGGGATGGTTTGAAGAGAAATAAATTATACCTGTGGAAAGTTGCTTCATCTATAGACAAAGAGGCTCCACTCGCCTGTCCTATCTTTCCCATAGACATTTGACTTTCCAAAATGGCTCAAATTATATAAGCCAAACTTTTTCAAAGCACCTTTACTTCTTTGTTTTTATGGTTTGCCCATCTTTCTTACATAGAACCTGGTGTGATCCACTAAGATTATCTTCCCATCAGGAATAAAAAATTCACTAAAATGCACCTATGCAAATTGTCCTTTCTCACTAGCCTGAGCAGAATTAACCATGTGTTTCTTGCCACAGTAACTTAAAGGAAAGGAGTTTCCACTTATTGATATGATCACAAGATAGACAGAAAAAAAATAAATGCAGGGATTTTAATTGTTAATAAAGAGGAAAGAGAGCCACAATCATAAACATTTCTACTTCACACACAATTACAAAATTGTAAAATTTTGCAATGAAATGTTCATTAATGCATGAACCGTACTGAGTAGCAATCCAAAATCTCTTTCAGAATACTGATAAGATTTGGATGAGATTCATAGCTTTTTGGACCTTCTGCTGAATCAGTATTAAAAGTAAAAAATCTAAAAACAAGTGAAGTCAGCTTTATCTATCATGCTCTATGATATATGCTTAATGGTGTCCTCTGTAAACTCCCTGAAATTAAATCCTTTCTTCTACCCAACCCATAGTCTTCCCTCTGAAGCAGAACATGTCAGGTGGGGAAAACCTGAATCAAATAATCCCACACTAGTTCCTAATAGGGTATACAAAAACTTTTTTTTTTAAAGGTAAACTCATGGATGACAACAAGAAAACAGAAACAGGATCCAACATCCAGGTGTGGCAAATGGAATTGATTGAGAGGGAAGTCCCTTTGGCCTTTTGGTACCCAAAGCCACACCTTACATGGTACAGCCTTTCAAAGGCTGAAGGAGGCTTCCCATCACCTCCCCCTTTTGTCTAAACAAGAGAGTTTCAAACCCAATACAAAACTATATATAGTAAAAATTGATATCAAGTAAAAAATTAAAATTACAACCAGTATAAACAATATTAGCAAGGAACATATGCTGGATGTTTTAATAATTATTTTATCCTAAGGAGTCTAAGTCTTGTATTAGAAATGACTTGGATAAATTGTAAGAGGAAAGTAGCTATGATTATCTAATCTTCAACCACATCAAAGGCCAGATAAGGGAAATAATATTATTTGAGTAGGCAGGAGGTCCAATCAAGCAGCTTCCAAAGTGTGCAGTAGATGGCAGAGACAACTGACTACCTGAACAATCACCCAAAGTCTCATTTGCAATTTTGGAGCAACCAACTTTGGATAAGGCATAGAGTAATTGATAGACCATTTTTAGCAGCAGGAAGATTTTTTAAAGCATATAACCCTATCTTGGCAAGGTTTGGCAGGTTTTTATTTATTTTTTTTTTGTATCCTGCTTGTCCAGTCCAGATACCATGCATTTTGTCAGTAGTCGAGGCATGGACAGTTCCTTACCCAAAGGCCAGTTTTGCCAAGAAGAAAACAAGCTCCAAATGGAGTGTCTTCAATGCTCAACATTTTCTTGGGAATAGATCAGTGCTGTCAGGAGCAATCGTGTCTCACTTCAACAGAACCCCAAGTTATTTAAATGCCATGTTCTACAGTTATTTGAAGTGGTTGATGATTACCTATCTATGTGGAATACAATCTCTATGTATCTAAAGAACCTGATTAGTCTAACTATAAGTATGACAAAATGGATGACTATTCACCTATAATACTTAATAACTGTATAACTTAAAAACTAAGACTTTGTAGACTTTTTATCAGAATATCAAACAATCTTTAAACAACTATTCAGCAAATGAGGACAATGACCTCAAAATGTAAACAATGTATAAGTGTCTTGATCAGAGGTAAAAATGTATAATGCAATATAAAAATTATATCCTAAAAGTGTATCAGTCTAAAAAATGTCTTAAACAGAGGTAAAAACATACATATATAAAATCTGACAAAATAGCTTTGCATAGGTGTACAAATATTTTAAGAAGAAATAGCATATTCAATATAACAAATGTAATTTGAATTTGTATGAATATATAATAATTTATAACAATGTAAATTGTCTATAATAATAGCTCACAAGTATTCACTCTATTGTTCATTATTATTATTATTATTATTAGTGTGAGTTTATTCCCATCACCCCTCTATATTACAGACCCTTTTCTGATCTAAAGAATGAACAAAATTTCAATATATTTTAACCACAGCATCATACTTACATTGTTACCATTTTAATTTATAAATGATGTACCATCCTTTTGAATGGATAACAATATCATACTCAATGGGGTGCATGCAAGTCTCAAGTTAGTGTCCATAACAGAATGAACTTCTAGTGAGCTGATTAGTCACTTTTAAATTGCTACAGTAGTATTCTTGTTGTATTGCTTTGTGGGTTGTTTATTGAAAAATTGGTAATCAATCTTTTCATTCTAGGATAGAACTTCAGTAAAATTCTTAAAATGTTCAGAAACACATTGGTATGCTCACCTCACCAGGAGTACTTGTTATGCATCACTGAATGACAATCTCTGACCTAGTGTTAAAATGGGAAGACCACCTGCATGGTCTAGTGTCATCCCATTCTTGAACCTAATGTAGTCACAGAGCAACACTACTCAGCACTGATGTGATGGTAACATGGTTATGAACTTGAGAATAAATATAAAATCAATGGATACACTAACAAGAGGCATATCAAAACCACTCCAGGATCCTAACACATTTCATATCCAGGTTTCCCAACATGATTCAAGTCCTTTAGGAGCTAGTTACCACATACAACATTGTATCAGTAGTGGGGATGCAGTCTGCCTGTTTATATCCATGGGTAAGACCTCCCACTGTCAGAAGTGGGCACTGCATTCAACTTAGTGCTATTTACTTCTCTCTTTTTTTTTTGATAGTGATTTTCAGTTTTTTAATTGGCTTCATAAATCCAAAGGAAACTGGGTATCAGAACTCCTCAGCCATTGCAAATACATCACCATGGTTTGGTCATACACTTTCCAATAAAAATGTACAATATAAATAAACATCACCTAGAATCTCCCGCTGTCTGCACTGACACTGGGCACACAGCATGGAGGTGTGCAGGCTGGACTCAGGCAACCCTGCTGCTAACTGGTATCCAGCCATGCTTCACTGAGAAATATTATATGGAGATGGAGAAACCACAGCTTGCTCAACTTCCAAAAAGATCGTAGATTCAGAGTCCGCTTGCTTGCTCTCAGAGAACCAAGTGGAGGCACCCAAGAGAAGAGGCAGTACATCCAGCGCTCCTCCTGTCACACACACAACAGTAAAGACAGCTGACACAAGTGTCTGATCTGAAACCTCACACTCACAGGGCTCAGGTACTTGGAAAACATTAAACAAAACAAAACAGAACAACAAGGACAGCTCTTCTTTAAAAAGAAGCCTACTAAAGAGAAGGCGTGGTGTCAGCAGCAGTCAGGCTGCCGGCAGGGAGAGGGAGTGCAGGATCTGTTCTCTGTACATGACTGTCGCTAGACTGCAGCCACTCTTTGTAGCTGTCCTCGCTGTCACTGTCATACTGGCCCTAGGCTCCCGTTACCAACTGTCACTCTGTAGCCCCCTCTCCTTGCCTTACAGTGGCTGTCCCCCAAAGCTTCAGTCTCCTCTACACCTAGAGACTGGCAGAGCCACCTCTGTCCCCAAACCGTCCACATACCGCCATATCTTGTCCTTAGCATCAGTAATATTCTCAAAGGTGACAAACCCAATTCCCCAGATGTCTGGGTTTCTCGTTTTCGATCACCAATGAAGAGATATGTCGTATCTTGAAACCTTCCGTCAGTGCTCTTTAGTGTTGAAACTCGGCCCTGTGCTAAAAACCTGAACTTGACCTGATGCTAAGGTGGCCCGCTGCGCTGAGTCAGTCAGGACCCTGGGTGTGGGGAGTGGAGTGGGTGGAGACAGTAGGCACATAAGGCCCCAGCCTAAGAGGCAAGTCTGCTAATGAGAGTTTAATTTTCATTATGCCGTCCTATCTAATATAAAACAAACTTTCTAAACGGTTTCCCACATTCATCACATTAAAAATGTCTTTCTTGAAAAATATTTTTGATATGAATTAAGTATCTTTCAGATCCGTCATTCAATTGTGGTTTCTCTCCAACCCCAGTTACATGATGTTGAGTATGGGACACGCCGCTGTCAGCTTTACCACATTCCTGGCATTTATAGGGTTTCTCGGCAGCTTGAATTTTCTGATATTCCACTGAGGAAGCGCTGAGAGCTTTCCCGCATTCAGTGCATCCCCGGGGTTTTTCATCACTCCGAATTGTCCACTGGAGAACAAGTTTTGCACTGTGGCTGAAGGCCCTGCCGTGTCTCTCTCCCGTGGACAGATGGCTGGAGTCATAAACAAAATCTGGGTCACACTCAAACTCCGGTGGGCTCTCTCCCATGTGAGTCCGCTGATGTTGAGTGAGGGCTGATCTCCGGCTGAAAGCCTTCCCGCAGAGTCCACATTCATAAGGCTTCTCTCCAGTGTGAACACGCTCGTGGAGGGTGAGCAGGGAGCTCTGGATGAAGGCGGTGCTATTTACTTCTTGTTCTTTAAACTGAATTCCAACTATGCCTCAGATAAATCCATCTCCTATCATATGTGATAAAACGCAGATTTTATAGCCATTTATTATACATGAGGTCTAATCATCATTACAGGACAAATGTAGATTCCATGGATCCCCCTTTATACTCCTGTTATTCTAACAATTCCGTTGCACAGAAAATGATATACAGACCATGTGCCAGGGTTTTGTTATTATAGTAGTTAAGAAATCTTTGTCTTTTTAAGTAATTTATTTTTATTCATGTGTTTGTGTCCACCCATATGAGTGTATATTATTTGTATGCACGTGCCCTTGGATGACAGAAGAGATAATTGGATTCCCTACTGGCTGTGAGCTTCCTTACATGGGTACTATGTCTACTTTGCATTAATATGTATTACTCTCATTGGTTAATGAAAAGCAGACAGTCTGGTAACTGGGCAGGAAGTTAGGCAGGAAAATCAAACTGAGAATAATGGGAAGGAGGGCAGAGTCAGGAGAGATGCCAATCAGCCACCAAGCAAGCAGGCTGTGTAGAAAATGAGGTAGCAAGCCATGAACCATGTGGTAAAGCATAAATAGAAATTGGGTAAATTTGAATGTAAGGATTAGCTAGTAACAAGCTCGAGCTATTGGACAAGCATTTGTAATTAATAGTAAGTCTCTGTGTGGTTATATGGAAGCAGCTTTTGGGATGGGGAGTGGGAGGGCAGAACAGAAACATTCTGCTTACAGTTCCCAGGATGGTCAGCACAAAGCTTCTTGGTGAAAATGACAGTTATAACTAACCTCTTTATTTTGATTTGAACTTGGCTTTTGCTTGCATTTATCCCAGTGTAAATATATATGCACAGCTGGAGAAAAGCCTTCTCTGAACCCAGCCATGTTCATTTATGTAATCTGTTACTTTATTCACAGTGATTAATCAATCATCTCTCACGGTGTTGAAGTAAAATACAGTGGTGTTTCCTTATCCTGTAGGCTGTGGGTAAGCCTTTGGCTGAAGGCGTTGAAAACAATGTGAGACTCAGTTTCCCGCTCTGAAGGACAAGTGATGGCAGGCAGGGAGACTACACCTCCCTGTAAGTAACAAAACATATCTACTGCCAAAACCTCCTTCACACTGTGAACCACACTTTTGTAATGTCCCAGTTCACTTGACTCAGATGATAGATGAATAAAGCCGAGGATGCAGATAGTCATGGTCACCACACCAGACTACAAGACCAAGAATCTCCCACTGTGGATAACAGAATAACTTCCCATCACCTGCAGCCAACCTCCAGGATCTCCTTATGGGAGGTGGATGCCATGCCTGCCAGTCAGAAAGACAGCATGGGTTAGCTGTGGGTCACATGGCCCCTGCAGGAGATCAGTGCTGACAGAAGGAATCAAGTGGCTAGCCTGTTTTCTTCTGTGTTCACACACCTTGAATGCCCTTAAAATATAGCTAGGGCTTTGCTTGTAGTTTATTGTGGATTTTCTGTATAAAAATGATGAAAATGACAAGACTGTCATTTTACCTTATGCTTTTGCTATTATTATATATCTTTTTGTGTTTTGTTTTGTTATTTTTGTTTGTTTTTTCAAGACAGAATTTCTCTGTGTAGCCCTAGCTCTCCTGGATCTCCATCTGTGCTCTGGCCTTGAACTCACAGATATTGATCTGTTTTTGCCTGTTTAGTGATGGGATTAAAGGTGTGCACCACCTCCCAGCCCAGCAACTGCATGCATATATATATATATATATATATATATATATATATATATATATATATATATGTGTGTGTGTGTGTGTGTGTGTGTGTGTGTGTGTGTATGTTTAGATTTTTGTTAATATATGACACAGACAATATAGAGTACACAAACAAAGTGAGAGTAGGAAAATATCAATCACTCCTGATCAAACTTAAAGCAACTTTATTAAGACATCCATATCAAAAGTAATGGGCATCAAAGTACATTTTGTCCTCAGCACTGTTTTAGGAGTAAGGGCAATAGTTTCTCAATTTCTGCATAGTTTGCAGAATTACCAGGGTGAATGTGTGCATGGTACCAAAACTTAACTTGAAGGAAAAGCATTTCTTCAGCCCTCAAACAATGACAGCTCTTCACTGTGAGAAAATTTAATAAAGACATAGCAGTAATGAATCCCTGGCACCCTGGCACTGCTTAGTATTAAAATTGTGCTTTTCAGTTTTGAGAAAAACTGGTTCAACTTTGCTGGCAAAAGGTTCCTTCTTGGTGACAGAATAGTTTAGGAGGGAGATATAATCAGATAAGAGAGAGGCAAGTGGTAAGACAATATTTAATAATCATTGCATTGGTAAATGTATTGATTATATTGATCTTGTTAGTTTTTACTAATATTTAATTAATTAAATGACTCAGAGAAATCTCTGAATCTTTCCAGTATTTATTTTACTTGTACCTAGAATGAGCATTTTGAACTTGATGTCCCTTTGAAGAGACCATGTTCAAGGGTTTATCCCATTGGTTTCTAAAACACAGAGACTCACAAGGATGAGGTTTTCATGCCTGGGTGAAGCTATGAGACACATATTGTCTAATTTCAAAGACTGATACTCTTCACTTTGAATGAATGGTGAAAAAAATAAATGAATGTTCAGTATTCTTGGGTTTTCAAGCAGGGGTACAGAATGACTCCATAAGAGTCCTATTGCAGCTGCATCATTCATTTCAGAGGTTCAAACAATAAAGCCAATTTGAACATGAATACCAAGGTATTAGGCCATAATACCCAACGTCAATATAATTTTCCACACTGTCCCAAATCATCTCTATCATGAAAGCATGAGATTTCCTGTAAATTAAGAGACTATGGATGATACAAAATTCAATTCAAGACTGTTAGAATATATAGTATTTGCCACCATTCCAATTCGAAATCCAGTCTAATCCTCTAACTGTGAACAGTTGGAGAAAGCAATTTTAGAGGGAATATTTAAAAATTGTAAAAATATAGGTTGTCGGGTTTCTGTCCTGCCTGCTTAGCACAGTCGTTAAGTCCCAAAGAAATCACACAGAGGTCTACATTAGTTGTAAACTGATTGGCCCATTAGCTCAGGCTTCTTATTCACTCTTGTAGCTTATATTAGCCCATTATTCTTATCTGTGTTAGCTACATGGCTCAGTACCTTTCTCAGCGAGGCAATCACATCTTGCTTCTTCTGTGATGGGCTCACAACTGCAGGGGAAAAGGCTTCCTTCTTCCCAGAATTCTCCTGTTCTCATTGACCCACCTCTACTTCTTATCTGGTTGTCCCACCTATACTTCCTACCTAGCTACTGGCCAATCAGTGTTTATTTAAAATATAGCTGACAGAATATAGACCATTCTCCCATACCAAATATATAATAAGACAGTGGTTAATATATCTTAATCTAAATCTATTTCATCTTTTATCTACAGCATTGTACAACTACCAAGCTGAATATCTAGAGCCCCTTTACTGAGTGTGAATCCATATAAGTTTGTACTGTTTGATAAGCCCTGCCCTGCCAGCTTTCATCATTTTCAGAAGTAAATTAGATTTTCCAGAAAATGCTGAGTTGAAAAACTTATGGAGAATAGTGAAAATCCTGATTGCCATTTTCCTCAGTAAGCCTCATCACTCATATTTCAGCATTTTATGGAAGGTTCCAACATTCATCCTGTATCAAATCTCGACTGCATGGAAATTGAGAGGCTATGAGTTTTACCTCAGAAAAACCTTTGAACATGAAAATAATTTCCAGAAAATAACTTCAAGACTGTGAATGGAAATTCAGAACTAATAAAGGCATAGCTTAATTTTAACTTTCAAATTCTTAGATAGATATACAGATGTACAGATAATACATTCATTCATACATACACATACATACATACATACACACATACATCATTTCCCCCTTTGGAACTAAAATTATTCATGACTGGCATGTTAGTATTTCTTGGCCCATAAAACTACAGAATTATGACAAAAACATCATAATGAGGTAATTAAAAATGTTAATTATTTTCTTTCCCACTGGTAGTATTATTTTCTGAGAGAACTACAAACTTATTTAAACAATAAAGAAACAATCATCTAATGAAGATGTAATAGCTGAGGCATCATGAGAAGTCAGTACAAAATGCTATGCATCTAAAACTGTACATCATTCTATCATATGAAGATTCTGAAATTCAATTGAGCAAGAATTACAGATTTCAACATCTTGGTTTATTTCCTTTGTCATCAAATAAAGACACTCATGGTGCAAGTGTGAAATCCTCCTACAGGTTTGCTTGTTTAAACACTTTGTCCCAAGCTACTTCTTTGGGAAGATCTGGAACCCTTGGTAGGTAGAGCTTTAATGATGGATTTCGCTGTGTTGTGCTGTCTGGTTTTGTAGCCTGGTTCATTTCTTATTCTGTCTCTCAGTTCCTGTGTATAGATGAAATGTGGTCAGTGTGTTTTCTGAATGCTAAGCATACTCAAAGCTCCAGCTGCCAGCCCATCCCCATAATGGAGGACTGTGTCTTTGAAAGTGTAAGCTAGAATAGGCTGTTTCTTCCCTAAACTGTTTTACTAATGGAATTTTATCATAAAACAGAAAAGTAACTAAGATAGACATTAAACCATGGACAGATGCTTCAGTGTGTGAAGTGTTAACTAATATTTCAGGCCATGCTTCCACAGTTTCTGTCAAATGCTAGGTCGTGGTCTGACAATAAATAATAGCGACAAATTCAGAGCTGATTTGTATGTTATAACTGTTAGATTGGCTTTTAAAATAACTATGGTTAGATTTTGAAACAAGTGGAAAGTGTTATTCCAAAAAAGAAGGATGAGTTTGAGGGTGATAGAAAATTACAGAGCAGTGGATTTTCAAAATTAAGAAATTGATTGAAGGGATGAGAAAATAATGTAAACTGAAAAACTAAAGAAGTGGAAAAAAATAAAATTCTTAAAAACTAACAGCAAATGTTGTTTATAAATAACAGAATAAAATTCTAGATCCATATTCAATCATCTGATGGGCATGGGCTGCAGCCACTCTGTGTGCAAGGAGTGGAGAGCCTTCGAAGACACTAGACAAAACTTCCAGATGTCAAAGGATGATCAAAGTAGAGGTGGAAAGTTTCAAATAACACATGCAACACAAATGATCTTTCCACCCTGAATCTGGGGTGTCTGTCTCCAGAAGATCAAGCCCTGTGCACACTCAAATCTCTGTACATGATGATACTGTGCTTACATGTACATGTTCCCTTGTGTGCTTCAGTCACATGTAGATTATTACCCTTACACCACATAGATGCTTTGTTACACTGCATTCCTCAGTTAAGAGTGATGAGAAAAGCTCCCTGCTCTCATTCAAGCCAAATTAACTTTGCAAACATGTTGGATGTACTGGTAGTTGAATCTTAGGGCAACAGCTTGGATTACTTGTTTTTCTTGCTTTGTCATTTATGAATACACACACACACACACACACACACACACACACACACACATATATATAATTTCTGTCTCTCCAGAGATTTTGCCTTAGCTGTTCAACTCTAAACTAACATGGTTAATATATCCAGTACAGAGGTCCTTACACAAAGACTAACTTAGACATAGATGAAACTATTAAGATAAAACACTAAATAATGAAAAAAGATACAGCAAGTCAAATACTCCTGAGAGTGGGAGAATCACTTTTCTTCAGGGACTGACTCCTTACTAAGCTGTCCGATCCCATGTAGTCTGCTTTAAACTCATACACAAGAAACAATACTAAATGAACTCAGTAGATTGCATAGACTTACATACGTGTGTGTGCATGAGTGTATGTGTATATAGGTATAATGTGGGTGGTCCTGTCTATGTTTTGCTTTTATTGGTTAATCATAAAAGAAACTGGCTTGAACTGATAGGACAGAGTAGAGCTAGGCAGGGAACACTAAACTGAAGGCTGGGAAAAAGAAGGCAGAGCAAGGAGACACAATGTAGCCCCACTGGAGATAGACCCTAGAAACCAGTAAAACATAGCCTCATGGCATTTCTACATCTGATCAAGATACTTCTACGCTGTTTACATTTTGATGTCATTGTACTCATTTGTTGTGCAGTTGTTTATTGTATAATATTGTAATATAAATTCTTAGTCTTTAAATTATATAGGTATTCAGAATTATAGATCAATAGTCATCTATGTTCATCATACTTATACTAATCAGGTTCTTTAGCTACATATAGATTGTATTTTACACAGATAGGTAATCTTCAACCACTTCAAAGACCTGTAGAATATGGCATTTAAATAACTTAGGGCTCTGTTGAAGACACAATTGCTCCTGGCAGCACCAATCTATTCCCAAAAGAATGTTGAGCACAGAAGACACTCCACTTGGAGCTTGTTTTCTTCTTGGCAAAACAGGCCTTTGGGCAAGGAACTACCCATGCCTCAATGTCTCAGTCACTGACAAGGTATATGTTATCTGGAAATGGATAAGCAGGACACAAGGAAAAAGACTGTCAAATCTTGACAAGACAGGGTAAGACAGTTTTGAAAAATGTCCTGTCTCTGAAAATGGTCTCTCAGTTATTTGCTTCAATGTTGCAAATGAGACTTTGGGTGATTGTTCAGGTAACCAGTTGTCTCTGTCATTTGTTGCACATTTTCAAAGTTGCTTAATTGGACTTTCTGCTTAGTCAAGTAATATTATTTCCCTTCTTTAATCTTCGACAGGATTGAAGACTGGTTAGTTGTAGTTACTTTCCTCTCATGACTTGGCCAAGTTATTTATTATACAAGAATTAAACATATTAGGATAGGATAATCATTGAATATATTTATTCTTATTGTATATAATTTTACATTAGGCTTAGAACTCTCTTATTTAATCAAAAAGAGGAGATGCTGTAGGAAATCCTACATCCAGTATCTTTTAAGTTACCTGCCCATTGGTACCTGGCCTCTTTCCTGGCTGTGGAATTTGGTTGCTGTCCTCCATTCCAGCAGAGGATATTGATTTGATTGATTTGTGAGTCTACCCCTAAATAAATAATCCTCTATTATTCTCAATTCTGAGCTGGTGTGGAATTACTTTTAAGCATCCTTCTTCATACAGATGAATGGATATGGGTTAATTTATGAGTTAGTCAGAGATATGTTTAAGCTATTGGCCAAACAGTGCAAATAATACGGTTTCTGTGTGATTATTTTGGTGCTGAGCATCCAGGAACAAACATGCAACCTCCATACTATACACATGTGAGAGAGAGAGAGAGAGAGAGAGAGAGAGAGAGAGAGAGAGAGAAAGAGAAAGAGAGAGAGAGGTCATGAATTTGTAAGGAAGAGTAGGGCCACAGGATTGGAGCAGTAGACAAGTGGTGCATGAGATCGATTGAGATACAGTGTTCATTTATGAAGTGCTCAAAAAGAGAGGAAGAATGGAAAAATGAAAGTGTGTATTATATACATTTTACCATAAAATAGCTAACCAGAAAGTATTGAAGTGATGAGATATACAATGAAAATCAACGTCAACATAGACCATCATCTCAAGAGGAGGTATAATTTACAAATAAAAGAAAAATAAGAACTTTTCAAAATGAAATCAGAATTAAAGTTCAAGGTATCCACATACATGCTAGAAATTCAAGCACTGTATAGATAAAGAGGTATATAGCACCATATAGAAGGAGGAGGATCAGGAATTCTACGCTGGCTTCAGACATGGCTTTTGAAGCCATCCTGGGCTTGGGATATACAAGATGCTGCTTGAAAAGGTAAATTAATTAATTGAATGAGTATCTAAATATAAGCAAGTGTCATGGATTCTTAGAACACACAGTATAAAAAAGATTCTATCAAAAGGATTTATGACACGAGACAATTAGATGTGCAAAAATAAGCATATTGCTTAAGGAATAACCAAGTTTAAGATATGCACAGATGCCTGACTATAAAACTGTCTTTCATTTATTTACTTATTTATTTGGTACTACAGTCTAAAAGCAAGTCACATTCGGGAAAACTAGCCTTCAGTTTAAATTTTTATTATTTTATAGCCAAATGCCATGCAAAGAACTAATACATAATTAATGCTGGGGAGGTAGTGAGATAGACATTTAGAGTCTGGGCTTAGGGAAGTGAAGGATACTTGAATTTGTGTGAGAAGCAGTGAATGTCAGTCTTGGATTCTAGAGGACAATGAAAAGTCCTCTTGGCTTTGTAGAGGACACTGGCGATGACTTCTGGGTTCTGGGTAGGGTGGTGACCCAAAGCATACAGCATGTCAGTATTCACATGAACAGTCAGCCTGCATTCCATAGTAGAATGTCTTTCCAGCATTGTCTGGATGTTCTGCTCTATGTTCCAGACCTCAGCATGTCCCAAAATGCCAGTCTACATATCCAGAAGCTATTATCCTGTGTTCCACTTGGCCCCACTGTTAGATACTATAAGAGTTCTTAGCAAATTTGAGTAAGGTTAGGCTCAACTTGATGGGAAAAAAAAGTAAAATCATTTTCAGTTTGGGGTGCTTTTCATTTTAAAATATGTAATTATCACATAACTCCATTGTAATTTGAGCACCATCGTGTAATATATTTCTACAGTCTTAATTATTCTAAAAAGATAATTGGATCCCAAGAGCCAGATGAATAAAAGGCTGCATTCTTGCATACTTTATTAGATATTTTTCAGATGTACATAAAGTAAAATAATTGTTCCTTATCAGAGATTATTGCAAATTGAAAAACATTTTTTAACTGCACAGCAAAAACTAAATAAAGGTAAAGCTGGTAGAATTAATAAACATTTGTGGAAATATGACAAAATCACCCTTATTTGTTTTTAAGAATTCATGGTAGCATTCCTATAAGAAGGGTTAAATGGGGCTGCTTGGGTAGAGGAAACATTAGTCCTCTTGAAAACATAAAACTTCAATATATCATGATTAAAATAAGAAAAAAAATCTAATTAAGAAATGTCAAATTGAGTGGTTCATATACACATTTAGTAAAAAAAAAGTTTTGTGGGTAGCAAAACAGAATGTTGAAAAGATGCTGAAACTATTCATCATCACGTTAATGGAATTCAAGGCACAAGATATATTTCTACCCAATTACTACAATGGATAAAGCTGGAAATTGACATGACATCTGACAAAAGCATGGAAAGATGACAATTCTGAAATGTCCCAGGATATGTATAAATTGTAGGAAGACTTTGAGAAACAATTAGTCAGGTCCATGAAAATCAATAGCAGAGACAATGCACATTGAAATATAAATAATCAGGTAAAAATTACATGTCTACTAATGCATATGATACTTTTCACAAAATTGTTAGGTGAACTGTCAAAATGAACTACTTACATTACAAGAAAGCTCATGGACAAATTGTATGACTGTCATATGTTGCAATCTAAGCATTAGCACAATGGACACAATGATGTGAGTATGTATGGCAGACACACATATGCATATGAACATACATACATAACAACATGGGTAATTTAAAAGTAATTTCTTTGAAAGAAAGATGTTGAACTCATAATAAAGATGATAATAATTATTATTTGTTAATTTTATTTTGTAGAATCTTTAATGCAAATTCTCTTTGTAGAGACAGAATGCAGATAGGCATTGCCATGGGACAAAGGGAAGCATGAAAATATTTAAAGTTCTATTCAGATTCTTCCTTTCAACTGTACAAGGCATTCATGCATATATATACTTTTCAAATATAATTATTTCTAAATTGCATGAAATTTGTTGCATGTCAAAGTTTAGTAAAATACGAAATAATGTTTTTCATAACTCTGGTAATCCAGTACACATATTGAGGCACTGCCTTACACAGAACTACTACTCAGTGAAACGAGCTATACACAATAATTTACAAAGCACATCTAAAGAGCTATTTATTATTTTAGTAAAAGAAAAAAGACCCAGGAACTACAAAATGTGATATCACACGAAGCACATTCTTGAAAATGCTGAGGCATTAAAAAAAAGAAAAGAATAACAGTCTAATGACTTAGGAAAAGAGGGTTTAGACTGCTTTAAAATAAACAAAACTTAACACTTTAGGATGGTGGGGAAATTTACATGGCAAGGCTTACCTAACAATATGTGATAAGTGTCACAGACCTTCCCCTAGAAGATGTGAATTTTGTCAATGTAAATTTCACCACAGGAAATCTGACATGAAAACATAGTCTATATTTATTTATTTATTTTTATTGTTTTATAAATAATACCATTCAAAATTTCCACTTCCTCCTCTCCTCCTACTTCCCTTCTGCTTCCCCCTTCCCTTCCCCCCTCCTCCAGTCCTAACAGAGGGCAGGGTACCCGGCCGTGTGGGAAGTTCAAGGCCCTCCCAACTCCATCCAGGCTTAGGAAGGTGTGCATCCAAACAGACTAGGTTCCCACAAAGCCAGTACATGGAGTAAAATCAAAACCAAGTGCCATTGTCCTTGGCTTCTCAGTCAGCCTCCACCGTCAGCCACATTCAGAGAGTCCAGTTTGATCACATGCTCCATCAGTTCCAGTCCAGCTGGCCTTGGTGAGCTCCAATTAGATCAGCCCCACTGTCTCAGTGGGTGGGTGCACTCCCCACGGCCCTGACTTCCTTGCTAATGTTCTCTCTCCTTCTGCTCCTCATTTGGACCTTGGGAGCTCAGTCCAGTGCTCCCATCTGTGTCTTTGTCTCTATCTCCATCTGTTGCTGGACAAAAGTTTCATGGTGATATTCAAGATACTCATCAGTCTGCCTATGGGACAAGGCCAGTTCACGCACCCTCTCCTGCACTGCCCAGGGTCCTAGCTGGGAACATCCCCGTGGACTCCTGGGAACCCCTCTAGAGCTAAGCCTCTTGCCAACCCCAAAATGGCTCCTTTAATTAAGATATCTTCTTCCCTACTCTCACATTCTAAACCTGCACTAACACTGGTCATTGGGCTGGAGAAATGGCTCAGTGTTTAAGAGCACTTGCTGCTCTTGCAGAGGATCCTGGTTCACTTCCCAACACCCACATGGCCACTCACAACTGCCTGTAATTCCAGTTCAGGTGATCTGACACTATCTTTTTACATGCTCAATCTCCTACATGCTTGTGGTATAAATATATAAATCTCTATAATCAGAAACACACACCTGTTTAAATCTAAATTTTAAAATTAAATTTAAATTTTAAATACACAACACCTACAATGACTTTTCTTATCCATTTAGACTCTGCTGAGTTCAGGTTGAATATTGTGTAGCCTCAGTAAACAATAATTTTAAAACTATCTTATCTTCTTTTATATAGCACTGTATTCTATTGAACTAACTTGTCTGAGAGACTCTATGGAGACTTCTGTTGGATTCAATTGCTCCAGCATAAGTTTTCCAAATGTACAAAAAGAAGAAAAATGAAATTAACTGAGGGAGATTTCAATCAAATGACTTACTTATTATTTGATAAAACATTCATATTCTATAAAGAAATAATTCTCAGTTTTTAACCTTCAATTTTTAATGCATGAGAATTTCTCTGAGCTATGTATTCATATTTTAGTAAAAAGGGTTCATTTTAAGCAGCTCAGGTATAAAATCATATCCTAAAATAATAATACTTTAACTTAGCAACAATTCAGAGGCAGAGGCAGGAGTGTGAGGGATTCAAATCATCTTTGTCTTCCTAGAGAGTCTGAAGCCGGTCTGTAGAAAAAGATCTAACATCTCTATGTTAATGCCAGGTTGCCACATCATCACTTCAAGCAGCCACCCTGGTCCTGAAGATAAGATCCTGTTCCTGAAGACACCACAGACAATGGACTCAGGACTTGAAGAAATTTAGATAGAATCTTCCTCTCTGAGTGCTATCTTTCATAGTATCCAAGCATGTTATAAGAACTTCCAAGAAAGAAAACTAATCAATAATCCTACACAACTGGAATGTCTATGCAGCAAAACAACATTCAGCCCAGTGAGGTATGTCCCTGGGTAAATGGCTGTACCTGTAGTTTGGGAGTAATCAATGTTTGTCTCACTGAACTTAATACCAATTAAACTGGAGGGAATCATTCCTGTTATTGTAAATCCAGCTAACCATTCATCTCTACAGAGATGCTAAAACTGAGACTGGAGAACTTTCTATTGTCACTCCCCTAAACCAATACAATTCCTAGCTGCCTTCTAAATATTTGTCCTTATACCCACAGCAAATGGTAGGTTTCACCTGTCATCAAAGGAACTTCATTTTGCAACAGATGGAGATTAGCAAAAAAGAACCAGAACTGTTTCCAAAATGAGGAAAAATATACCTTGACATTTCATCTATTCTAGTCTATGACTATTTTCTCTCCATATACCTAATAGAACATATGAACATTAATTTTAACCTCAACATTTTACAAAGGAAAAAAATCAAAAAGTCACCCTACTTCTGCACATGCCTACAGTTACAAAGAATATCCAATATACCATATTCTCTATTTTCCATAGAACTTAGGACCGTCTACCATAAAATCTGTTTCATTCACTCACTTATTACTGCTTGTTTCCAAGGAAGATCAGCTTAAAAACCATGTTCCCCCATGGCCTTTGGCAGACTCCAATCTCTGCATTGGTGTTAGAGTTTTTAGACCTTAAACTTATAAGCAAATAAAATGTTAGAAAAGAAAGAAAGAAAAAAAGAGAGAGAGAGAAAGAAAAGAAAAATGTCACTTTGACCTGATTTTTGTCTTTCCATTCTTATTCACTGTTATAGCTGCTATAACTGGTGCCAGGTCATAATTAACATATGTTTCAAATAGTTTACATTAAAATAGAGTGAGGTATCCTTTGCCTTACAGAAGCTTTTGAGCTTCATGTGGTCCCATTGATTGTCAGTATTCTGTTTAGGAAGTTGTTTCCTATGCCAAGGCATGCAAAGCTATTCTCCCTTTCTCTTCAATCAATCAAGTTCAGTGTACCTAGCTGTATGTTGAGATTTTTGATTTACCTGGATTTGACTTTTGTTCATGATGATAATTATGAATACATTTTCATTCTTCTATATGCTGACATCCAGTTTGACCAGCAACATTAATTAAAGATATTTTTCCTTCTAGTGTGTATTTCTGGTTTCTTTTAAAAAAAAATCAGCTGTCCATAGGTGTGTAGATTTATGTCCTGGTCTTCAATTTTATTCCTTTGATTAGTGTGTCTGTTATATGCCAATACCATGTGGTGACTACTACTCAGAAGTACAACTTGAAATCATGGATAGTGATATCTCAGGAAGCTATTTTCTAGTGCAGTATTCGTTAACTATCATGGGTTTTTTGTTTGTTTGTTTGTTTCATATGATGTTTAGAATTGTTCTTTCAAGGCCTATAAATAATTATGTTGGAATTTTTATATGGATTGCATTGAATCTATAGATTGCATTTTCACCAAATTAATACTGCTGATCCATGAGCATGGTAGATCTTTCTATCTTCTAATATCTTCATCAGTTTTTTTCTTCAAATGATTGAAGATTTTGTCATACAAATCTTTCACTTGTTTCATTAGAATTGCTCGAAGATATTTTATAATATTTGTGGCTATTGTGAAGAGTGTCACTTTCCTGTTTTCTTTCTCAGCCTGTTTGTCATTTGTATATAGGAGGGCTATTGATTTTTTGTTTATCTTATATCTAGCCTTTTCCCTGAAGGTGCTTATCAGCTGTACAAATTCCCTGCTAGAACTTTTGGGGTCACTTCTATATACTCTCATATCATCTGTGAAAAAAATGATACTTTGACTTATTTCTTTCCAATTTGTATCCCCTTGACCTCCATCAGTTTTTGTGTTGCTCTAGCTAAAATTTCAAGTACTATAATGAATAGAATAGGGAGAGTAGATAGGTTGTCATGTTCCTGATTTTAGTGGAATTGTTTTGAGTTTCTCTCCATTAAATTTGTTGTTGGTTATTGACTTGCTATAAATTTATTATGTTTAGGTACTGTAGAAATTTCTACTGCAGCAGCCATCAAATTAAGTTACCTTTCTATTTGGTGTGGCCTCCTTATGCTATTTATGATGATGTAAAGCGCCTGTCAGGCCTCTTTTCTGGATGTGGGTTCAGATGCTGTTCTTCATTCCAGCAGGAGATTGTGACTTGTGAGTCTACCCCTAAATAAATAATCCTCTATTATTCTCAGTTCTAAGGTAGTGTGGGATTTTTTTAAGCATCCTTCTTTATTTAGGTATGTTCGTTGTATTCCTAATCTCTCCAATACTTTCAGCATGAAGGAGTGTTAGTTTTTTTAAGGCTTTTTCAGCACCTACTGAGATGATAGTGTGCCTTTCTTTCTTTCAATTTGATTGTATGGTGAATTCTGTTCACTTATATTGTTATGTTGAACCATCCCTGCATTTCTGGAAAGAAGCCTACTTGATCATGATGAGTGGTCTTAATGATGTATTCTTGATTTGGATTGTATTTTATTGAGTATTTTTTCATCTATGATCATGAGGGAAATTTTTCAATAATTCTCTTTTTCTGATGAAACTTTGGTTTGGTCTGGGATAACTGTTGCACACAATCAATAGGACAAAAAGGCAAGGTACAGAACGGGAAAACATTTTCATCAACTCCACATCCAACAGAGGGCTAATATACAAAATATAATAAGAACTCAAAAAATCAAGAAACTAGATATCAACAACACCAAGTAATGAAATTAAAAATGGGATACAGATCTAAACAGAGAATTCTTAGCAGAGGAATCTCAAGTGACAGAGAAACAATTAAAGAGTGGTTAATATCCACAGCCATCAGGGAAATGCAAATTAAAACTACTTTGAAATTACATCTTATACATATCAGGATGGTTATATGATGTGGGAAGTCCTTCTGTATATGTGTTGTTTTTATTGGTTAATGAATAAAGAAGCTACTTTGGCCTATGATAGGGCAAATAGAGCTAGGTGGGAAAACTAAACTGAATGCTAGGAGAAAGAAGGAAGAGTCAGTGAGGAGCCATGGAGCCACCACCTGAGACAGACACGCCAAAACTTTGACAGTAAGCCACAGCCACATGGCAATATACAGATTAATGGAGATAGGTTAGTTTAGGATATAAGAGTTAGCCAGAAATACACTTGTACTATTGGCCAAACAATATTTCAAATAATATGGTTTTTGTGTGATTATTACAGGGCTGAGCAGATGGGAACAAACAAGTGGCCTCCTATAGTTATGATCAAAACCACAAGTGAGAGCTCGTGCTGGTG
The DNA here is from genome assembly GCF_000317375.1 of Microtus ochrogaster. Classification (NCBI taxonomy): domain Eukaryota; kingdom Metazoa; phylum Chordata; class Mammalia; order Rodentia; family Cricetidae; genus Microtus; species Microtus ochrogaster. Next base: position 824,667 of record NC_022027.1, on the reverse strand, counting down.
AGGATGTGGAGTAAGAGGAAAATTCTTTAATTTCTGATGGGAGGGCAAACTTGTTCAGGCACTAAGGAAATCAATAGAACAGTTCCTCTATAAATTGAGAATCCATCTACTTCAAGACCCAACTATACTTCTCCTGGGCATATAGCCTAAGGACACTCGATTCTACCACAAGGATAATTGCTCAACCATGTTTATAGCAGCTTTATTCATAATAGCCAGAAACTGGAAACAACCTAGGCATTCCTCAACAGAAGAATGAATAAAGAAAATGTACATTTACACAATGGAGTATTAGTTAACTGTTACAAAAAAAAACTGACATGAAATTTGCAGGCAAATGTGTAGGCAGATACTGCTCTTTCATTTCCCAGCCGCTCATATCCAAATAATCACACGGAAACTGTAATAATTACAACAATACTTGGCCAAAAGTTTAGGTTTTTTATTAACTAACTATTATATCTTAAATTAACCCATTTCTATTATTTTATATTTACCACAAGGTTTGTGATTTATCAGTAAGATTCCTGGGAGTCTGTGTCCATCAGCAGCTATATGGCATCTCTCTGGCTCTGCCTTCTTTTTCCCTCTGTCTCTGCTGGGAATTACCACCTTGTTCTATTCTGCCATGTCATAGACCCAAAGAAACTTCTTTATCAACCAATGGTTATAAAACATATTCACATCATAAAGAGTGGAATCCAACATCACAAATGTAGTAAAAGAAATCATCCTGAGTGAGGTAACTGAGATACAGAAAGCCAAACATAGTATATACTCATTTATAAATAGACATTAACTATTAAGTAAAGGATAATTATTGTGTCAATTTACAGACTCAAAGGTTTCAAAGTGGGACACATAGATCTTCCTGGAAAGTAAAAGTAGAATAGATTTTGTAGTAGATTGGGAGCAGGTGGGTTTAAGAATAGAAAAGATCATGTCAGGGGAGACGGAGAGAGATCATACTGGCAGATACAACTGGAATTGGCATCCATTGGGGAGCAATGTAGAAACCTATTGCAGTAAAAAAATTTCTGGCATCAGTGAAGGTGACCGTAATAAAGACTCCTAGTACTAGGGTATTAGGAGCATGAACTGGTCATCTCTTATAACCTGGCAAGGTTTCCAGTGGTGGGAGCAGAACATCAACATGGCCACAAAACCTTTAAATTACAATTTTTCCTGACTACTCAATGTGTAGGGATAATGGTGGCATAGAACTTATGGGAATGGCTAGTCAATTACTGGGCCAAAATGAAGCCTATTTAGAGAGAGAAAGAGAGAGAGAGAGAGAGAGAGAGAGAGAGAGAGAGAGAGAGAGAGATCATGCCTGATGCTACCTAGATGGACAGTAGCCAGATGGACAGATAGCCCAAAGAACATGGATAGCACAATACAGAATGGACAAAAATGAATAGATCCATCAAATAAAAAGTCTATAAAATAATTCATAATGATATTCAGCTATACTGATAGATCATTACCAGAGAGGCTTTATCCAGAAATTGATAGGAACAATTGCAGAGACCTACAGATAAACATTTTGTAGGCCTTGTGAATCCTGTGGAAGAAAAGATTGTAGAAGCCAGGTGTTCAAGGATATCACAAGAAAATCACCCACAGAATCAACTATGCAGGGCATATAAGAGCTCACAGAAACTGAAGCAACAATTGCAGAACCCTGTATGGGTCTGAGGTAGGTCCTCTGCATTATGTTATGGTTATGTAGCTTGGTGTTCTTGTGGGACTCAACAGTCAGAGTAAGAGTGTTTTCACACTCTTTGACCTGCTCTCAGGACCTGTCCTTCTACTGGGTTGCCTCTTCCAGCCTTGATATGAGTGTTTGTGCCTAGTCTTATTGCAAATCTATGTCATGTTCATTTGATATCCTTGGAAGATTTGCTGTTTTCTGAAGAGAAGTAGAGGAGGCGTGGTCCTGGAGTAGAGGGTAGGTACGGGGTAACAAATGGAAGGAGTGGATGGAGAAGAAACTGTGTTTGAGATATAACACATGAGAGAAGATTAAATCAAAGAAAAAGAAAATATAGTAAGGTTAATTTCTGCTTCCCTGGTTGTCTACTTGATACACTTCCATCTTTGGGTTAGATTGCAGTTTCAGTCTTACTTCATTCAATGTTTTTGACTATATGAATGAATCATAGGTAAAACATATTCCTGAGTTAGCCATGGTTGTCAGGAGAAGGAAGTGTCTGTCTGACCACATATTATACTGTCAATCCAAGATCCAAGGAGGAAAATTGTTTCTAGAAAAAAACAATTAAATGAAGATTAATTAGAATTTTGCCTTCAATAGAAAATTATTCAGTTTTTAAAAAGAATGAATAAAACAGTCAAACTAACAAAACCAATTGTATCTGGACGCTTATCTAAAAAGTCACCATACAGTGTCATTGTCATTACAATGATATATAGGCTGATTCAGGACATTGATTTCATCTAACTTTTCATCCCATCTATGACACTTCTTCTGAAAACTTATATACAAGCAACATTGAATTATTATCCATTCTTTAAATAATCTAAAACTCCTGGTCTCCTATTTTCTATTCTGGATAATCTTTTTGTAAGGAGCTAGCTCACTTCACTTCACTTCACTTCACTTCACTTCACTTCACTTCGCTTCACTTCAAGGAAACTTACACTCTTAACAGGAAACAACCCTTGACCCATAAAAGCACTTTTTAAAAATGAAATTGTACTAATTTTTCAAGCATAACTAGTTGTTATGAGTTTTGTGCACTAGTTGTCTAATAGTGCTATGCTCCCTTAGAATGTTAATTGTTCTGCCTTGTAACTTTCCATTTTGAGTTCTGTCTCATTTGTGACTCATTAAATTCCTGGTTTAAAAGGCTTATCAATATTTCTACTCCCTATTGTGGATCTCAGTAAATGTCTTTAAGCCCACAGCATCAAAAAAAAAAAAAAGGAAGCAATAAGCATTCAAACTAGATTAAGCAGGACAATATGCAATGATGGGGCTTTTCATATTTTGTAAAAAGTTATTAAATATTTGTGAAAAGTAGATTATAATAGCATCCTCTTGTTAAATATTTTATTCTTGATGGTCTATGTATGTATATAATATTTTAAACGGATGGCATTTTGCACAATGCCTGGATTGTGACACTTACATCATTGGTGATAATGAGCATTTATTTTTAAAGGGCTTCACACTATATAAAAATCAAATTATTTGAAGAACTTTCAACTGGGTAATTGGGTATGTTGTCAGCACAAGTAGAAAAGTGTGATATTACACTCAACTGACTTATAAGTCCATAAAAGCAAGCAAAACTAACAAATATCACAAGTTCTACAAATAGCCAGCTTGTTTCAGAGTGTAGAATAAAGTCCATGTTATTCTTACTTTTGAGAGAAGTAGGGAGTGAGGATTCACTGTGGAGGGGATGGACCATAGGTGGTGAGAGAAGAGTGTTCAGGATGCTGTAAACCAAAGGAAGCTTTAATCCCAACACTTAGGAGGAAGATGCAGGTAGATCTCTGCAAGTTCCAGGTCAACCATGGATACACAGTGAGATTCTGATATGGGAGGTGATGTATGCTGTAAGTATGTTTTATTGCCATTGGTTAATGAAGAAGCTTCTTTTAGCCAATGGCGTCACAGAGTGAAGCCAGGCTGAAAGAGATATATTGAGAGAGTAGGCCAGAGAGAAACAGAACTTTACCTAGTAAGCCACAACCATGTGGTGATACACAGATTAATAAAAATGGGTTAACTTAAGACATAAGAGCTAGCTAGCAATACACTTAAGTGATTGGCCAAGCAGTGATTTAAATGATATAGTTTCTGTGTGATATTCAAGTCAGGGAAGTTGGGAAAATAATGAGTGGCCTCCGCAAACAAGATTCTGTCTCAAATATACACACAAGCAAAAATCTTATCTTGCTATATTACTTATATTAGTAGACATAAAGGAGCAAAATGTAATCACACTGATATGTAAAATCAATTTTGACTGAATTTATGATCATTTCCTGTAACATGAGGGCCTGCTTGTTGGGGTTTCTGTCCTGCCCAGTTCCCACAGCCATTCAGCCCCAAAGAAATCACACAGTCTGCATTACTTATAAACTGATTAGCCCATTAGCTCAGATTTCTTATTAACTCTTGTAGCTTATATTAATCCAATATTCTTATCTATATTAGCCACATGGCCGGTACCTTTTTCAGCAGGGTATGTCATATCGTGCTTCTTCCATGGTCTGGAGAGGACTGGAAGGAATGGGCTTCCTCCTTCCTAGAATTCTCTTATTCTCATCACCCCACCTCTACTTCCTGTCTGGTTGACATACCTATACTTCCTGCCTGGCCAATCAGTGTTTATTTAAAACATGATTGACAGAATACAGACAATTTTCTTGTACCACTTCTTCTTTTTTTTTTGAAAACAAGAACATCCATAGTCCATTTTTTGGGAATGTGGGCATAGTTTTCCAGGCTAATTCTGGCTGGTTGGGGGTGCTGATAATCTTATGGGGACCTAAAGACATTTTAGAATTATGATCAAGTCCTAACTGGTATATCCTGTGAGTCTTGATCATCTCAGGCAGCAGTCTTTAATCTGTTCTGGATATAGAACTCAGACATCCAGGCCATCTGTTCCTACCAGTGATTTCTCAGGTGGTTTTCCTTGATCGAACCTGATTTTTGTTAACTGATAATGAATCCACAGTCTCTGATTTCCTGTGGAAACAAAAGCAAATCTTTTCTCCAAAGTAACATACATTCTGACTTCAATTTTGAGTCAAGGTATTTTCAAAATACCTTACTTGGGTTAATTCAGCAGCATTTATAAACAAAAGTCTTTTAGCAACTATTGCTCCTTCCTCTACATTCAAACAATTCAAAGAGAACATAATAACATACAGTATCCAGATTCTCTGAGTGTTTTCCATCTTTATGTAGCTTTATTTTAAACTCTATTTCTTTTATTTATAATTTTTGGCTTTTCGAGACAGGGTTTCTGTGTCCTGGAACTCCCTCTGTAGACCAGACTATCTTTGAACTCACAGAGATCAGTCTGTCTTTGCCTTCTAGGCATTGGGATTAGAGGTGTATGCTACCACACCTTGAAGTCACAGAGGTCAGTCTACCTCTGCTTCCCAAGTGTTGGGATTAAAGGTGTATACCACCACACCCAACAACTCACTTTCTTTTTTATTTTAAGGCTTTAATCTTTTTTTCCCAAGCCTGCATATATTTTTAACACACTGTAAACCATTTAGAAGTTTTTTTCATCTTTGATTCTCTCTTTACTGTATATCTCTCTTTTTCTGACTACATGAGTCTTTAATTTGCTAAGCACTATGGCTAGGATTAAAGTCATGGCTTTGACAGCTAGATCCAGCCCATTTCTTAGCTTTCTGAGATTTCAGCCTCATGGCTGAGGTGCTGCCAGAGCCATGTTTATTGCCACAACTCTGTGGCGTTTCAAGGTCCTTGCCAGCAAGCTAGCTGCAATAGTGTGTCCCAAACAACACTCAAATGCTCTCTCTGTAGCTGAACCTCCTTCCTCAAAGAGTCAGCACTGGCAGGACAGCCCAGAAAGCTGGCATTTTTAAATGGCACAGCTTTCTTCCTGCTACAGCTGAAAACCAAAAAGCATGTGGTTGGCTTTTCATCAACACTATGCAAGTGTTTCATGGCAGGACCTCTTAAAAGAGCTGCAAGGTTATGTAGCTAAAGCTGAGTGAGAAAGCCTCTCTTAAATAGAGTCTAGCAAGCAGAGCAGACTCGAGAAATTACTGCTACCAAAAAGCCATGCTTTACTCTATTCTATTCTGTCTAGAATTACTTCCCAAGTGCTTTCAGGTTTTATGTGGATGCAGTTGTCCATGTGGGTGCAATTCTGTAACATTAGGTCATGTTTGTTGGGTGCCATTCTATAACATGAGGGCTGAGCATGTTGAGGTTTCTGTCCTGCCTGGTTCCCTCAGCCAGTAAGCCCCAAGGAAAATCACACAGAGATTCTATATTAATGATAAACTGATTGGCCCATTAGCTCAGGCTTCTTATTCGTTCTTGTAGCTTATATTAACCCGTTATTCTTATCTATGGCTCAGTACCTTTTTCAGCAGGGCAGATCACATTCTGCTTCTTCGGTGATCTGGGCAGGACTCCTCTATACTACAATTTCCTAATTAAATCTTAGACATATTAAGAATAATAGGGGGTTTTAGTTTAAGTCCTAACAACCTCTTCGTGTAGATTATTTTTTAAAATAAGGCTTTTTTTTAGATTTTTTTAAAAATAAGCAGTACATCTGCTGCTGAATGAAGCCTCTTTGATGACTACTAGACAGGGTACTTATCTATGAGTATGGCAGAGCATCATCAGGAATTTTATTTGCCACTCATCCTGTGTTCTCTTTTAGGTCTCTGGGTTATCCAGTATTAGATTTCTGGTCATCAAAGCAGTGTTGGACATGGGCTCCCTCTCACCAAATGAACATCTAGTTAAAATAAACATTGGTTGGACACTCCCACAAGTTATGCACCACCATTGCCCCCAAAATTCTTGCAGTCAAGACAGATGGTAGGTTGAGTATTTTGTGCCTGGATTGATAGCCAGGTTCCTCTTGAAATCTGAAGAGTACATTCTAAGTATCTCCTTCAAGAGTACCTTCAAGAATATCTCAAGAGGAGTACCTTCCTGCACCAAAGAGACTAGAATATAGATGTAATCACTACATGGATGTTGTCCTTGGCAATGGGGTCCCACTCTGAGTATTTGGAGAATAACCTTCTATTCTGACATCAACCATGGCTATTTAGGGATCACCACAGGATCCCCTTGGCCAAAATTTAACTAAATACAAAAAAGTGCCACCACAGTAAGCCTTGTCTCTGACTACAAAAGGCAGAATATTACTGACCAACATACCTAGTGAGAGTCTAAATTGGAGGTCTCTGTGTGGTCCCTCCCCTAGAAGATTAGGGAACTCGATGGAAGATGAAGAGGAAAATTATAGGAGTCAGAGGAATGGAGATAAACAAGGAGAACATGCACCACTGAATAATTAAACAGGGCTCACATGGATTCACAGAGACTGAAGCAGCAAGCTTCGGGGCCTGCATGTTCTATACTGGGTCCACTTGGTATATGTTATGGTTATTAGCCTGGCATTTTTGAAGGACACCTAAAAGTGACAGCAGATGTTTCTCTGACTCTTCTGCTTGTTCTTAGAACTGTTTTCCTCCTACTGGCTTGTCTTGTTCAGCATGGATATGAAGATTTCAACTTGCCTTAGTGTATTTTCTTTTGTCCTGTTTGGTTGTCCTCTCTTGGAGATCTGTTCATTTCTGAAAAGGAAAGGGAGGTAGTGGATTTGGGGAAGAAGGGACTTAAGGTTGGGAAGAGTGAAGGGAGGGGAAACTGATGGGGTTGTATTGTATGGAAGAAGAATTTATTTTCAACTAAAAAGTAATAACAATGATTTCTTACTGAGACTGGGAACAAGGCAAAAAAGATGTCCCTGTTTATTTGACTTATGTATATGTGTAGCTATGGCTACAGTTAATGCAATGAACAGGAAAAGTAAATGAAAGACATACTGCCTTTTTAACTTAGAAAATTATATAGAAACTATTTTATTCATTAAAATAATCAATAATTAAAATCATGAAACACTTTCATACAATAACTAGTGAATTTTCCTTGAAAATGAACATTTAAAATTATATGTGTGACAGGCCAGCATTTCAGCTGTCATTCCCCTGAAGTTCTAAGTCCTAGGCACAAGCACCCTGGGGAATGCCTCCTGAACACAGTTCTTCTCCTTTCCCTCTTTCCAGATGTGTTCTCTTAATTTCTCCTGTACATTTTTCAGAGAAAGAGACCTTATATACCAAGAAAGTTGACACAATTTGCCAACCATCTAGAATTCTGCCAGCAGGAAGTCTACTGTTGCCAACACAAGAAATGTCCTCTTTACATAAAGTGACAATATTGTATATTATACTGGCTCTTGTTTAGCTCTCTAATTGTGTCCAGAAAAAGAAAGAAAGAAAGGTGGGAGAGAGGAGAGAGAAGAAAGAAAAAAGAGAGAAGTGGGGGGAGAGAGTAAGGGAAGAAGAAAAGAAGGAAGGAAGGAAAGCAAAAAAGAAAAGGGGAAAACTATATCACATTCCTGAGGCATTTTCTTATTTGCTGATTGATAAAAGAGGGCCCAGCCCTCTGTCACGGGTACTATCCCTGGGCAGATGATTATAGTTATGTTTTAGGGTATTTTGGGGGAGGGGTTTATATTTTTTGTTTTGTTTTGTTTTTACTCTTTGGGGGGCCTGCAACCCAGTTTTCAAATAAGTGTACAGAGAACTAGTCTTACTTATGAATGCCTAGCCTTAGCTTGGCTTGTTTCTAGCCAGCTTTTCTAACTTAAATTATTCCATTTCTCTTTAACTACGTTTTGTTTCTTGGACTTACTACCTTTCTTCATTCTATATATCTTTCTTTTCTTCTTACTCTGTGGCTGGCTGTGTGGCTGGGATGCTGGCCCCTGAAATCCCCTCTCCTTCTCCTTTTCTCACTTCTTACTCTCTTCCCTAGATCTTTTTCTTATTTAGTCTCTTTGCATGCCAGTTCCATTTATTATTTCTCCTGCCTAACCATTGACCGTTCAGATCATTATTAGACCAATTAGGTGTTATAGGCAGGCAAAGTAACACAGTTTGATAGAGTTAAACAAATGCAACACAAAAGAGCGCAACACGTAAGAATGCAACACATCTTTGCATCATTAAACAAATGTTGCACAGCATAAGTGAACACAACACATCGTAAACTAGTATTCCACAATAATTGGGTCTACGATGTCAAAGAGAGTTAGTTGAGTAAGGCAGTGGGAAGCAAGGTATTAAGCAACATTTCTCAATGGTCCCTCCTTTAGCTTCTGCCTCCTGATTCTTGCTTAAGTTTCTGCACTGGCTTCCCTCAATAATGTCAATAAATCATCTCCTTCCCACATTTCTTCTCACAGAAACAGAAAACAAACTGGGATAATATGTGTCAAATTGTGAGGTTCTCTTTTGATGGCTTAAATTAATGTTATACCTCCTGTCTTGGCATGTAAAAGTAAATGAACTCATGGAAGAGCCCTTGATAAATTCTTCTTCAGTATTTACATTCACTTTATGTGAGTCATGTGTGATGTCAGTAACCGCAAACCCAATAGTGTTGGAGATAGCATTTCCAGTTTACTGAGCAACTAGTCAAGTTGTGGTAAGTAGTAATTTATTTCACACTGTCTGCCTCTGTCTAGCATATTTGATGAGAATTCCCTTAGTACATGTTGGGCAGACACTGGATAATGCCAGGTAGAGCAATTTCCAGCCTCAATATACTTTTCTCAAGGTGATAAGGTTATCGTTGTGAAATGTAGGGCAGGAATGATCAACTAAGTAAAATCTGTATGTATAACATAAAGTCAAATGAGAAGTACCAGTAAAAGTGTGAGTGTAAGTGTAATTCACACACTGGTAAGACATCAACCGTTTATATAGCCGGACATTGGCTTAAAAGTACAAGCCTTACACAGAAGATAGCTGGAAACTCTTCTTAGAAATTCCAAGACTTACAAAGCTCCTTCCCAAACCCATTGATTTGTTTAGTTCTTTAAAAAGATATATACATATGTGTACGTCTCTGTCCTCCTATGTGCACAAGAGTGTAGGTGCCCACTGACAATAAAAGAGGACATCAGATCTCACAGAGCTGGAGATACAGGCTTTTAAAAGTTACTTGCAATTGGTTCTGGGAAATCAACTTAGGTCATCTGCAGGATCAGAAAGTGAGTCTCTACTGAGCTATCTCTATATCCCTCAGATTTGATGGGTTCTTAGAAAAAAGAATTTTCTTTTGTCTTCTGCATCTTCCATCTTCTCCACATTCTAAGTTGCTAACCTGGGCATTATTTTCTTCATTTCTAATAATATTTTTATTTGTTTAATGTGTAATAAAGATACATCAATAGTTTGGAGCACTTGTAGACAATCTATGCAATAGTCGATAACTGAAGAATTAACTAATAGTCCTTAACTCTAAGATACCACAGACTTCTTTTCTGGAGTTCTGGAGAGCGAGGTGATAACCTGGAATCCTGCAATTTAGATTATTTCCATTTTTTTTGCTTTTTTATTTATTCTAACTTGACATTTTACATTTTCTTATCTAAAAATGTGTTAACCATTATTCTGTCTCATCCCAAGATTATTAAATATACCTGCCCTGCTTTCATTCATGAATTGCATATTCAAAATGAAGTTTTGAAATATGTAGAGCTAGCATGGAGTGGATATCAGAACACAGGCTGTCTGGAGATGGGCAGGGGTGATGGATACGATATGTAAATTGATCACTGGTTTATATTGATTTAGAATTATGTACAAATTAAAATTTACCAAATCAAATGCTTAAGTTTAAACGTCTTGGTTTAGAATGATGGCTCAGCATTCAAGAGCACATACTGGTTTTCCAGAGGAGCAAGATTAGTATCCCAACACCCATTAGCTACAACTCCATGAGGTATGGTATGCTCTTCTGACCTCTACTTGTATAAACACCACACACACACACACACACACACACACACACACACACACACACACACACACACACATCCACACATGCACACCAATAGCTGCTGGGAAATGAGTCTGATATGTAATGTATTAGTGTCAGATAATCTAGGCAAGAACCCCTTCCAGGATCTTACATTCAGACCAGCTACATACAACTGTCCAGCACTAACTCAGAACATGATAATCCCCAGACTTTGTGTGTGCTGCAGCCCAAGCAGCTTCAAACATGCTCGAGCATAAAGCTCTCTTGTAATTGTCTAGATTCTTGGACCACCCCCCCCCCCAACACTTCCACAATGTTTTCAAATTGCTCTGAAGCAGAACACTTCTTTCTGCATTCAACAATATTCCCGTAGAGAAAATGAGGAATAGTTTAATGTATTTCTTTTATTTTCAAGACTAAGAAGATAATTCTGTATATTTTTAAAAGTCTTTTGCTCATGTTTTAGTTGACAGACTATCATGTTGGCACCTGATTTACAATTTTCAACAACACACTCTCGAGTGAATTGATTTATGATGATGTGGATTCATTAACTTGAAGTTCACATTTCTGTAAACGTAGTCCATTAATATCAGAACTTTATCCTTTCATCTTGCTTCACTCCGGGGACTCTTTCTTGTTCCCACAGTCACTGCTAGGTTCATCATGAGCTTGCAGAAAGCTGCTCCCATCTGTTACAAACATATTCCCAGTGACTGCTGTCCACTTCTTCCCAAGTACCAGCACTTCCTGTCCATTCCTCTGTTGAAGAGCAAGTGTCTTTTCTCAGACTGATATCATGTTCTCCTTTATTGCTTTGTCCCATCGGTTGTCATAAATGTTGACCCTGCTACAATGCTCCTATTGGAGATTGCTTATTTCTTAGCTACCAAGAATAAATGGAGAAGGGATTAATTAATATCTTGTCAGAAAAAAATAAGAAGCTCAAGAATATGGCCTCATCTGTCTCCTCCTTACAAAGAACACTATTTTCAAACAAACCAACAGACAGGAAAAGAGTGACTGAAAGCTCCACCCATCCCTGCTGAGGACATCCAGCAACCCAGACTCTCAGACATTATCAGAGGAATGGTACAGATACATGGAGAACCAGTTCACAGTTTTCTTCCTGCAGCACAGCCTAACATTAATGTAAAGTGTTTCTGTGCAATTGTCACAGCTCTGGTAGATTAAAACAAGTCCTAAGGGATGATCAGTCAATATACCAAGGGTATCTAGTTTTCCCTTTTTTCTAAGACAGGGTTTCTCTGTAGCTTCGAAGACTGTCCTGGAACTCACTCTGTAGGCCAGGTTAGCCTCTAACTCACAAAGATATGCCTCCTTCTGCCACCTGAGTACTAGGATTAAAAGCATGCACCCCCTTCTGAGTATTTAGTCTTTTAAGGTCAAAGTCAAAGTGGTAGTTGGGATGAAACCCTTCACTGTGTCTGGAATAGAATATTTTTCCAGCCTCCTGCAGTGTGTACTGGGGAGGTAAGAGAACAATTGAGTTGCATGAAGTTTCTGTAACTAAGGGCACTGATTATGATTCGGGCAGGGGGTGGGGTGTCTCCAGTATTCTACAATGGCTCATTTCTTTTATCCAGCTACTTTTTATGAAGTCTCATTCAAATTCAAAATCCTCTTAATCCTTTTCATATTCACCAGAGAAAATGTTATTCTTTTTTTAAATATTTGTTTATTATGTATACAATATTCTGTCTGCGTGTATGCCTGCAGGCCAGAAGAGGGCACCAGACCTCATTACAGATGGTTGTGAGCCACCATGTGGTTGCTGGGAATTGAACTCAGGATTTTTGGAAGAGCAGGCAATGCTCTTAACCTCTGAGTCATCTCTCCAGCCCCAAATGTTATTATTTTTAAAGATTTTATTTTAACAAAAAACATGGAACTACATGCTTCAGGCTTCCCAGGTGCAGAAGTCCTGCTGATACTGGGCATAGCCTAGGCCAGCGTTGACTGGCACAAGACAGTGATGAAGAGGATGGGTGGGGAAACACAGCACAGTGATGAGTAGAGGATCAGGTGTGGGTGGCAATGAATGGAGACACGCAGAAAGACATGAAATGATAGCCTATGTCTAAGGTTTTGTGCTCTCTAAGGTACAGCTAACAGTTTTAACCTGACCTTTAGGGTTTTATAGCTCATTTCACGAGTTCCAGTGGCACCTTTATCCCACACTTTACCATTTGGTCTTTACCTACCTGACTTCATTGTGTCTCTGCCAATATGACAGCTGATATATCCCCCAGAAGACTAATCACACACACACACACACACACACACACACACACACACACACATGCACACACACACA
>NC_022027.1:782243-811623 GCF_000317375.1 Microtus ochrogaster | reverse complement strand
CACACACACACACACACACACACACACACCACACACACACACACCGTATTTGCCACTTTTCTTTTGTGTGGTAAAACACCACAAACAAACAAGGTATAAAAGAAAAAGTTAATTTTGACTTAAGGTTCCAGAGGGTGAGTTCATCCTTGCAGGGAAACATGGCAGCAAGAGCAGCAGGCATCACAGCAGGAAAAGGAAGCTGAAATGTCTATACATCTTAGACTGAAAATATGTAGCAGAGACAGTGAACTGAGGGGTGATGCAAGGCTTCTAATCTCAAAGCCCTTTTCCACTGGCATTCTCCCTCCAGCTAACCTGCACCACCTAGACCTCCAAAAGCAGTGCCAACAGCTGGGGACTCAGTGTTCATACGCCTGAGGCTATGGTTGATATTTCTCATTCAAAGTACCCCATACCCTCCAACAACAGCAGTACTTACAAATAATTTTCCTACAACTGAGTCAGGCTTTCAACTTGCTATTAAACATTGTTCTCTGACACATCTACTTAGCTCTGCACAGCTACCTTGATGACTGCCTATCTGTAATCCTTCAGCAATGAATAACATGGGGTTCTAGGCAAAATGAAACAAATGTGGCTTTGTCTAGTTAATCAATCCTAATAACTTTACCTTTGTGCACACTTCTGGATATCTATAGCCTACTAATTTTTCTATGACTTTCTTTACTTCATATATTAATTACAATTGTCTTTGCTAAAGAGAAAATCATTACTAATCCTTTTTATTCCATGGATTCAAGATAAAACCCATGTCTATCAGTGTTTCACTTTGACCTAATTTCTCTCCTAAAAATGTGTTAAGAACCGTCTTGATTATTATGGCAGGTAGAATAACACGGAAGCCTGATAGAGTCATTGAACTCATTCCAGAAGCATGTTTACCAGAATTAATGGGACTTTCACCCTACCATTTCCTGGCCTCTATAATACTGGCTAAAGAGCTGCTAATATAGAACAAGCCAGGCAAATAACAAAGACAGAAGAATGTTAAAAACTCATTACAGCTGTGAAGGACTCTTAGCTGCTCAGACAGCCAAAGCTCTCATTATGCTCACACTGATTCTTAAATTTCTGCAAAGTTTCTGTGAACAAGTGGGGAAAGTTTCCTGCCTCATTTTAAGTGGGTCATTTGCATGGGTGTCCTTGGTCTGGGGAGATGCAGAGCCCTTGGGTCCCTCGAGGCAATGAGATCTCAGTAATGGCACAAATGTCAAAGCCTTGACAGGCTCGACCTGTGGTATTAAGGCTATTTGTTCATTTCCCATAGTTAATGTGCCATCACTTCAGTTAAATTACCCAAATGCACTTTATGAGTCTTCAGATTTCCTGCACTGTGGTCTTACATTGCCAGATCTAGACTTTGATCTCTGCTTTGCTATGTATCACCATTGTGGACAAGTGGACTACTCCACCCCTTTGTGTCTGACTCCTTTAAAGCCATTTAACAGCTGTACTCCCAAACTCTCTGGATTCCTATAAAATGCTACTAAGACCACAGCCATTGAAAATGAATACTAGACATGTATGAAAAGGGAATATGGGGAAAATTTTTGATTCTTAGAAGAATTCTGTGAGAATTTTAAGAGATGACAATTTGAGATGGGTGAAGGACAGACATAAAATGTTTGCTGCTGTAACTGAGCTACAGAAATGGCATGACTACTGGGCAGTGGTGGCGCATGCCTTTTAACCCAGCACTTGGGAGGTAGGGTCATGCAGATCTCTATGAGTTCGAGGCCAGCCTGATCTACAAGAGCTAGTTCTAGAACTGCTCCAGCTGTTACAGGGAAATCCTGTCAAAAAAAAAAAAAAAAAAAACCAAAATAAGGAAAAAGAAAAAGAGAAAGAAATGTCATGACTGAGGGACAAAATGAACTTTGGACATCTTGCCCTTTTACTCCCAAGGAAAGGGAGATGTCCAGATTTTCTGTGAGAAAATCTGTGATTTTCTGGTAGTATTCATAGACTTCAGGAGAGTGATTAAGCAGGATGAAGGCAAAAGATGGATCCTATGTTGCTCTAGAACCATATCCCCAGAGACAGCAATCACCAGCTCAACTGGAGGGAAGAGATAGACAGAGCCTTCCACCCAATACCTCCAAGAGAAAGGATGTTTCCATCTTCCTGATCAAGGCACAGGTGCCTGCGAGGGTAAAATTTCAAACCCCAACTAGCACTGAAATGTTATGATTTTAAACAAAAATGTAGCAACACTGGATGACGAGGGCTGATGAGAAGCCAAGGACAATGGCACGGGGTTTTGATCCTACTTCATGTTCTGGCTTTGTGGGAGCCTAGCCAGTTTGGATGCTCACCTTCCTAGACCTGGATGGAGGGGGGAGGACCTTGGACTTTCCACAGGGCAGGGAACCCTGACTGCTCTTTGGACTGGAGAGGGAGGGGGAGAGGAGTGGGGGGAGGGGGAGAAGGGCAGGAGGAGGGGGAGGGAAATGGGAGGCTGGGAGGAGGAAGAAATTTTTTCTTTTTCTCAATAAAAATTTTTAAAAAAAAAGAAATTAATTGAGGTGAGTGGACCATTTTCAGTTTTACTATTTCCACCCTTAATAGTAATAGCCTTTTATAAGAACTATTAAAATAATATTGATTTTCAAAAAAATATTACTACAGGAAAATCAAACCAATGTAATTATTACATGTTGTAAATAAATTTCTTTGAGGAAAAAAATCCCAAGACTGAGTCATAATATGAAAGTGAAATCTACAATAGAAACTTCAACATTGGAGAATACAATTTCTCTCTGAGATCAAGTTTTCTCAAACAGGTCTAAACATGTTTTAATTTTAACAACAAAAATGAACTCTAAATCATTGAAACACCCAAGAACAGAAGGGTTGGTCATGGATTTACTTGGTAATTCACCAAGTATTTCTTCTTGAATGAATCTAATTTTAATTGACATGTATATATCTGTGGAATACAGTATAGGGTTTGCATACACATACATGCCATGTAAGGAAAAAAACCAGATTACATACTATGTTTTTCACTTCAATTTATCATTTCTTTGTTTTCAAATGTCTACAACCTACTGTGTGGAGCAAGAGGTTAGATCAGTGGTTGATGGGTTTGATGCTCTTCCAGATGATCTGGCTTCCAAAACCCACATTGGGTAGCTCACAGATGCCTAAAAGCCAAGGTCTACAGGATTTAATATCCTCTTCTGCACCCAGAAGATACCTGTACTCACATACATCTATACATACACATACACACACAATTAAAAATCAATAAAAATTTCAAAGGAACCACTGTCTTGGATATTTTGAATTGCACAGTTGCATTTTGATGTCTTAGCTGTAGCAATCCACATCCAAAGAACAAACGTAATCCTTCTGGCTGTAACATTTTACTCACTGAGGGAAACTTCCCATCTACTCCCTCTACTACCAATCTCTTGCAGCACGATTTAGAAAAAATGATCCATATTTGACTAAAAAGTAAGATTTATAATAAAAACTGAAAATTCTAGACCAGAAATGGAAATTCTTGACAAATGAGATTATAATTAAATAAAACACTTGTATAGCTCAAGGGACAGTAACAGGCACAGGAGACAGACTTCAAAACAGAAGAAAATATTTACAATTTACAAATCTGTTGAATGGTTAGCATGAAGTAATTTTAAAATCTGAAATAATCGATTAGCAAAAAATCCTTAGAAATCCATTTAAAAAAAACAGACAAATGACTTGCATAGACAATATTTATACAGGAAACGCATGACATCAAATTTTACATATTTGGTCTCTTTAAACAAAACCCAAAATGAGTCACACTCTGTGCGAAGCAAAATGGCTACCATTGATCAAATCAAAGGTTTAAAAAAGCACATCTCTTTTGGTTGAAGAGTCTCGAAACAGAAGTGTTTTAGACTGTTGCTGACAATGTTAATTAGCAAAACCATAGCAAAAGCAATGTGGAGTTTCCTCAAACTTTAAATTGCTACTCATACTGTTTTTTTTTTTTTTTAGCAATTCTCTTTTAGAGCCATTTGCTCATTTATTTATGTGTATATCTGTGTGAGTATGTGTTCTTATGTTTTCTATGCTTGTGTCTGTAGGCAGAAGCCAGAATTCTTCTCTTAAACAGAGTCTTTCCCTTAATAGATGAGTATTTTCTCAGTTAGGCTGAAAGTGAGCAAGCCTCAGGTGCTCTTGTGCCAGCATCCCTTAGCGCTGGAATGATAATTTGATTGTTATCCAGGCACTAAAATCTAAACTCTAATCTTCCTGAGAGGAAAGCATGTACTCTTAACTACTGTGTAATCTCCCCAGACTCATTTTTCTAGAAATTTGTGTATCAAAAACATTCAATGGAGGGAAATAAGGATTTCAAAAATACCTATCCTCCTTATTAACAATAGACCATATATGAAACCTATTGAAAACACTTATGAAATTCTTATTATCTACAACAAAGCTGAAAATCAGTTACTAAGATATGTGATAATTAAAAATGTGTTGGATGTTTAGTGATTTAAAATAATTATCTTCTTGTTCATGTCAAAACTGAATAACTTTTAATCTAAAATAGAATGTAGAATGCAATCATGAAAATGGTTCTAATATACTGTATGAAAAGAACACATCTTCACAATGACCTGGACCACTTTAGATTTATGTGGGTGCCACAAGTAGAAATGGCTCCATCTGAGGCTCATAAATATTATATCTAGTTATATTTTCCCTTAAATGATAGGACTGAGTACTTTAAGAAAGATGTCTTAAATTATCTTTATTAAAGACTCAGTTGGATTTGGGAATATGTGTTTTACTGATTATAAAAAACCACATGGTTTATGAGACACAGATTTTCAAAAGGTTGTATCTGTACTGTATCATCAAACAAGACAGATATGGTCCAAGTCCAAAATTTTTAAAAGGTCTTTGATTCCAAGATTAGTATTGGCAGAAATAGCTTCACCTTGGAAACATTTTCTTCCTTACAGAAACCAGATAATTGTTTAGGAAAAAAGAAGACATGGAATCCTAAAAATGGAGACAAAGGCATTCAGAAATCTTCCCCAGCAGAGGTCTATTAAAGAATTTCAAATGCTGTATTTTGAAAAGCAAAACAAAACAAATCTGTGACTTCTGGTATCTCCGATTATCCACTAGTTTAAGCAGACATTCTTCAGATTCTCAGCTTGTCCCCATCATTGTGTGTTGGGGAACATACAAAAAGGGTGTAGGATGACTATTCCCTCGGCTCATTCTTTCACTCCCTGAGCTGATCTGCAGAATCCCTGAACGAGTCTCATCTACACAGAGATATCTTCTGTAGCTCCTGACCTCAAGTCTGATCCTTGTGTAAAGTGCTACAAGGTCCTTAGCTGTACTTCACTTCATTTAACTTGCATGAGGACTGTAGTTTAATTTGATTAGAGCAAATTGTGATATATCATATTTTATAAAAATCACCGTGGAGGTATATTCATTACTGGTCTGTAGTCCTTCCATTCTCCACTGAATCTACTGACTCTACTTCTCTTCCTAAAATGGGATGGATCTTTTCTTAGTGAACATGAAGAAAATGAAACACAAATAACAGTTAATAATCAAAGCTAGAGGTCAAGGTGGTCTGGACAAGATTTGCTTTTCAGAGACACATACATAAATTCTGAGACAGCAATGGCAGCAGCCCTTGGCTTATCACTGACCACAGTAATTATTGGGCATCCAGTGAAGCTGACCTGTAGACAAGGGCTGGGAACAGGGGACAGAAATACTGCATTAACTCAGTAATGAGAGTGGACACTGGCTTTGCTCACTTTGCTGGTATCTGAGTGAGAGGGAAAGACACAGCATAAAAGGCCAGTAGCCTGCACACTTGTACAAGGAAGTGTAAGAAGGATGCCATATGCTAATCACAAGTGTGTCGTGGTCATGAGCAACATTCCTTAGAGGTGATCAGGGATTCCTTGCGTATCTCCAATCTACTCACATCTGCCCTAGAAATTAATACCAAATTTCCTGTATGGAAATACACATGCACACACAAACACACACACACACACACACACACACACACACACACACATGCACTTGCACAGTATCTGGCTTTTATGAATGATAATTCAAAAAATCATCCTGGCCCAAGTTAAAATGGCAATAAAAGATATAAGTGGACTATGGAAGCAAATTCAGTTAAAGTGGTAAGTCACTTTTATAAAATAGAACTAGAAAAAAATGGTGTAAAGAAGAGAAAATGAGGCCTCCAGGTGTTGAGAAATAATGAAATTGTCAATAGATAATAAAGTGGCATTCCCTAAAAACACCTATAAAGGAGGTAACTTCAATGTCTGTGTTAGACATTAAGAACTGAAAGATAAATGGTACCATAAGGTAAATAAAGAGGTGAAGGTAGAAAGTTTACAAAATAGAATAATGGATGGCATTATGTTCCCATGCAATTAGGTAGGAAGGTCATAAAAGTCAATTGATATCCAATAAGTTTTATGGGTCTCACTATAGGTTTGTTGTGTTCATTTTTATCAGTCTTCATCTCTGTAGCAGTTGTTGCTGAGATGTCAATATTTACCAGCTTCATTTCTGTCTTAGTCCAAACTCCTAGTGACCAGGCGATTTATAAAGCACAGAAATTTATTGGGCATTGAGGTAGGATTTCTGTCTGTATGCTTGAGTGTATTTTATTACCAATGGTTAATAAAGAAGCTGTTTTGGCCTATTACAAGGCTGAATAAAACTAGGTTGGAAATCTAAATTGAACATAGGGAGAAAGAAGGCAGAGTCAGAGAGATGCCATGTGGCTGCTAATGGAGAAAGATACCGGAATCTTACCAATAGGCCACAGCCTCATGGTGATACATAGATTAATAAAACTGGATTAATTTAAGAAGTAAGAGCTAGGAACACACCTAAGCCATTGGCCAAACAGTGTTGTAATTAATATAGTTTTTCTGTGATTATTTGGGTCTGGGCAGCAAGGAAACTAATGTGCACTCTCTTTTTACAAGTGGTGTCCACCATCTGGCATGGCTCCTCCTTAAAAAAAAAAATTAAAAATTAAAAAAAGAGGGCTTCTAGACCCACAAAAAATGAGAGCTAAGTGTAACTTCTTGTTTGTCATATTTCTTTCAGATAGGCTCTGTTTGCAGGCAGCAAGCAGAGGCACGGCTCTGGTTCATACTGGCACCATGGACAGCTCTGGCTTTTTCAAGAGGTCCTTCTACAGAGCATTTAGGATTTGTGAACAGAGTCTTACAAGTTGCTTAATCATGACATAGACCTGCTATATCCCTGGAGCTGGGGCGGTGAGCATGGCTCGCAGAGATGTTGAACATACCTCCGCCATGTTGGATGGAGTGGAGCCAACAGGCAAAGCTGCAGCCCTCTTAGCATTAAAGAAGAAGTGCTCCTGGTCAGAAAGTGATTACAGATACATAATAAAGACAGATTCATAAAAAAATAAAACCTGAAATAGTTCAGAATCTGTTTAAAAAATGTATATAATCTTAAGAAAACAGAAAAGAAAGTGGATATAGGCAGTTATAGAATGAATTAATTTTAAAAATAAATAAAACGAAGTCATTAAAGAGACAGTAAAAGTGAAATATATAAATATATATATATATATAAACTAGTACAAACAGTCATAGATTAAAGGAGTAAATATAATAAAAATGTTAAAAAGTAATAGAGTAAAAATAAGCCATATCAAGATGGAAAATACACAAAAATTCTGAATTATGTATATTATTGTGTTTTCTTTGAAATTTTTGACTGTTAATGAGCTAACCGCAGAGTGACATTTGATTCTGGAGCTGCTAAGATAAACAAACACAAAGGTATCTTGACTTCAAAATTTGAGTCTAAGGAAATGTTACTTTGGAAAAGAGGTTCTGCTTTTGTTTTCACAGAAGGTGAGAACCTGTGAATTACTTCCAGACTAATTTGATGAATACTTTATGTTGGTATGGACTTTGATGTATTGAAACAAATTGATGATCAATTTTGTTATATGTATATTTCTATTCTCTTTAAGGTATTATGCTTATACAGCTCATTTAAAAATGTAATATATAATTAAAATTTTTGGATTAATAGATAGTTATCTAAAATAGTCAAGCTTGTAGTCATATTAGTTAGGTTTCCTAGATATACAGAGATATATTTTAGATGGATAAGTAGTCTTCAGTCCTTTCAAAGAACTACAGAATATGGTATTTAAAATGTTATAAGAATTTAGACTTTTCTCGGCAGTGAGACATGTCTGCTTCTGGCAGCACCAATTAATTCAGAGGGGTTGATGGGCATTGAAGAAACTCATTACAGAATTTACCTTCTATGTGACAAGCCTAGCCATTTGGGCAAGAAACTGCTCTTGTTTGGACTACTTGATGGTATGCTGTATATTTTGGATATGCAGGACTTACAGAAAAATAACTGCTGAACTTGCCAAATTAAAAAAAAAGGTGAGATAATCCTGCTTCATGAAAGAGTTTGACAGACATTGTGCAGGACACAAAAGAAAGTGACTGATAAACTGACAATATAGATAAGACAGCCTTTCGAATTTCCTGCTTCATGGAAATGTCCATGAGATACTATAGGCCTGTAGGCTGAAGATGGATTTCCTACATGACAGAAGAACTTTGGGTGACTGCCCAGAAAGTAAAATGTGTCTGTCAATTCTAGAGTTTTGGAAGCTACTTACAATAAACTTCCTATTTACTTTGGTAACATTATATCCTTCTGTGTTCATTGATGGAGCTGAAGACAGATAGTTAAATTATAGTTTTCATTAGTTATGATAAAATATAAATTAGATATGAAA
This sequence comes from Microtus ochrogaster, assembly GCF_000317375.1. Classification (NCBI taxonomy): domain Eukaryota; kingdom Metazoa; phylum Chordata; class Mammalia; order Rodentia; family Cricetidae; genus Microtus; species Microtus ochrogaster. The sequence goes on along the minus strand of NC_022027.1, from coordinate 802,784 downwards.
ATTTCCAGATGCAAATAGACTAAAAATTGAAAGTATAATTCTTGGTTGTTACCAGTTTTGTTACATGTAATTTTACTATGTTAAAGTTAAAATCTTCCTTTTAATTTAGACAGAAAATAAGAGATGATGTGGAATTCCCCTCTGCATACTGTGAATGTGTTTTATTACCATTGGTTAATAAAGAGGCTACTTCGGCCTATGGTATAGCAGAATAGAGCTAGGCAGGAAATCTAAAGTGAATGCAGGGGGTAGAAGGTAAGGTCAGAGAGATGCCATGTAGCTGCTGAAGGAGAAAAACATCAGAACATTATCAGTAGGCCACAGACTTGTGGTGATACATAGGTTAATATAAATGGGTTAATATGAAATGTAAGAGCTAACTAAGAAAACACCTAAACTATTGGCCAAACAACATTGTAATTAATACAGCTTTTTGTTATCATCAAGTCTGGACAGCCTAAAAAACTAAAATCTCCTTTAACATGGCATATTTCTGAGACCTGTATTTATATTATGTCAGTACTTGTCAGCCCAGTGTGAGGGTCTTGCTGAGTTATTACATGCTGTAGTGTGTGTCAGGCTGAGGTGTAGTGTATAGGCTAGCTTGGTTCTTCCTCATGCATGACTCACTGTTGTCATCCATAAAGTTTTGTTTTTAATACCTCACCTAGTTCAGAATAAATGCCTAAAACTAAACAACTTATGTACATCAATGTGCAAAGTTACTATTTAGTTTTCCTAGATATTGGTTTTGAATGTTCAGTTAAACCATAGCCAGAGATAGGAATTGAAGGGTGTAGTGAAACCTGAAGCTGAGAAGTGCTCTTCCCAGTCTTTGCACTCAGTCTGGTCTCATGATTCACACCCAGTTCCATGGTGGAGTGCCAACTTCCCTGAGTCCATGTTGACATGACTCAAGAAAAACTTTTAAGTGATTGTAGAACACAATGTCTGGAAGAGACAACTTTAGAAGAAGTTTCTGAGAGACATACCATTCATTGCAAGACAGATGAGGCTTTCAAGAAACATACCTTCACTGGGTTTATAGTAATCAATAGATTATTTATCTACCTTTAATATTAAATGTTAAATGCTGGTAATAGCATAATGTTTAATAAATAATGTCTCATGCCAGGAGACAAAAAATGAACTTAAAAATAAAACTGCAACTGGTAATTTTAAAACAAATATACTTAAAATTAGCAAATACTAATTTTGTTGGGACTTTCATATTTGTGATTACATGTTGTAATAGGAGCAGCAGGCTGCTTCCCGCCACCTGGCTAGCTTTATATCCAAAATAATTACACGGAAACGGTATTCTTTTAAACACTGCCTGGCCCATTAGTTCCAGTTTCTTATTGGCTAGCTCTTACATATCGATCTAACCCATTTCTAATAATCTCTGTAGCTCCACGAGCTGGCTTGCCAGGAAAGATCTTAACATGCATCTGTCTGGAGTGGGAGAATCATGGTGACTCCTCACTCGGCTTCTTTCTCCCAGCATTCTGTTCTGTTTACTCCACCCACCTAAGGGTTGGCCTATCAAATGGGCCTAGGCAATTTCTTTATTAGCCAATGACCTTCCTCCATCAATTACATTCTTTATGTGTGATTTTAGAAAGTACAAGAGAAATATCAAATTATAGCAAAGGGCTAATTGAGCTTTAGAATGTTCTCTAAAGAAAATGAGCATGTGGCCCACCAAAAAGATTATCTGTCTCTTCATATTAAATGAATTTCAAGAATGAAATGAATGAACAAAAACCATGTGAAAAATTTAACTCATAAAATATACCTCTTCACATACCATTGTTCTGAAATAATTTAATTTTATTAATACAAGCTTTATATAAGCTTTGGAAATAGAGCTATTGATTGACATAAGTTCATAGGAGGCCCCTTAATGCAAAGAACACATCCATAAGCAAAGTGTACATGATTAAAGAAGCAGGGTAGTCTCTTAACACCTTCTATTTAATATCTTCCTCTAATGCAGCTGGTCACAGAGGAAAGAACAGGAATTGACTTTACAAACCCACCAGGATTCAATTAAAATAAGTGCAGTGGAACTGAATGGTTTGACATGTGGAAATTACATGAATGGAATCAAATTAAGAAACTTTTCTCACAGCTATACATATTTCTAAAATGAAATGAATACACATGAGAATGTATGTGCTAGATTCAGATATGTTTACAAGAATACTAACTCCCTCAGTCTAGTGTTTACAGTAATAAACTGGGTTGTTATATAAACAACAAACAATTTTAGTGGAAAAGAGTGTGTCATACCATCACAGTGGTAAGTTAAAATACATATTTATTTGTATTTTTGTGCAATATAAATCAATCTGAAAACTCCGTTCAAACTGCCATCCAAATTCAAGTGCAGTTATGACCTAACGAATAGTCTTCCCTTGGGATGGCAATGTTCAAAATATATATCTGCTTCTCTCCAGGTCTATATCATGCTGATTGTAATTTCTGAGTTCAATTATAAGCAGTTTTCTTGTAGAGAGCTGCGTGGAGCCGCACCTGATGGCGATTATGGCTAAGGCCTGATTCATGCTATTATCACGCAATGATTGTCAGCTGCTTGCATATGCGTGGACCTATGGGCAGTGCCCACCTGGCAATCCTGGGTTGGCGGCCTGTGCCTTTTTAAGGGCTAGGAGAGGCTTGCCCGGGGAGAGAGAGAGAAAGAGAAAGAGAAAGAGAGAGAGAATCTTCAATTGTCAAAAGGTCCTGAATAAACTGCTTGCAGGAAGAGCTCCGGTGTCGCTTCATCCTTGCGGGTCGAGGCGGGCGTGACATTTTATCATGGAAGAAACAACATTTCCCAAAGTTTCTGGAAATAGAAGAACAATTAACATTCATGACAGAGAAAATCTTTAAATAATTTTTCAAGAAAATAAATTTGTTAGTTCACTAATATAGCATCTTATCTAGTAAGGAAGATCATAATACTGCCTTTCAATGAATAGAATATGTTCAAGTGTTGGGAAGTTTTCCCTACTTTTCTAATGAAGATTTTACATTATGATTCTAAGTTCATTAGATTTTAGAGAAACTTTATTATAAAATTCGATAGAATATCCAATGATAACTCAATTCAGTCCTCAGATCCTCTTTAAAAGACCAGCTCAGAGAAAGGTGAGTGCAGCTGTATGTGTTTCATAAAAACTGATGTTACTCAGGCATCAGAGAGAATGCTATCATTTTTCTTAGAAGAATAATCCTTTATTTATGAATTTATAAATGTCCACCCATTCAACACATCTCAAAACTATTGTACTTTAAGACTAGATAGGTCATAGGCCTATGGAAAACCAAATGCTATTTCACTAAAGATCTGTAGCAATAAAATGACACCTGATGTCTTTCTGTTATATTCATCATCACCAGAGAAGCTCTTCCTGCAGTAGATTGGAACTAATACAAAGATTCACAGCTGGACAATATGCAGAGAGTGAGAGACTTTGGAAAACATAATCCTAAATGTGATGTCTCCATAAAATCTCTTTCCTCCTTGGGGCTCAAAATCTGAGAAAGATGAGGTGGAAAGATTGACTGTCAGAACCATTGGGGATGGAGGACACTAAGGGAATAAGATCGTGTAGACAAAACAGAACTGATGCAGATATGAATGCACAGGTCCTCAACAGGTTTAACCCAGATGGGAACCTAGGACTATGAGAGGAAATGGGCACAAGTCTCATCCCAACCCAGATACCGTCTGCTCGTGCTGTTTGCTCACAAAAAAAAAAAAAATTAGTTATCTCTCATAGAGTATCATTGGATATACAAACTACACATAAGAGTGTGTCCCATGCCCTGAAGTAGATGTCCAACACAAAATGAACTCAGTAGTATTTTTGGAGGATATTTTATTTTAATGTTTTGTTCTATAGTGTTCTGTATGGGTGTTTTTTTTTCTATTTTATATTATAAATTTCTGGCTTTTTATTTGTATTGGATTTTTGTATGTGCAAATTCATGTATCTCTGCATTTACATGTATTTCTTGTGCTTTTTCTTTGGCTCTATTTTCTCCTGTTTATTAGTTCGTTTCGTTTTATTCAGGGTTTTTTTTTTGTCTCCCCCACACCTCTGTCTCTTACATGTCTGTTCATTTCCTAATGAGAGAGAACAAGAAGAGGTATGGATTTGGGTAAGTGGAGAAGTAAGAAGAAGTTAGTATTTGGAAAATCCCAGAATATATTATATGAAAAAATTCTATTTTCAATAAAAAAAGAAAAAACAAATTGTGATGCCTCAACAAAAACACTGTAAAAATGAAACAAATACCTAAGCATCATGTTATTTTAATACAAAATTTTAAGGCAAAAAAAAAGAATTGGCATTTGTTTACTAATCCTATTCATCCCCTAAATTTTTATCTGTATATGTGCAGTAGCAATTGTCAAGTCTAACAGTGGGAGGTGACCAAATTCAGGCACAGGCTCTATTTTTATATCTTCTTGTGCCCAGCTCTTGGACTCTAATGCAGTTGTCTTTGCTGCTACCCTGAGTCAAGTTAAACTAGCAATTTAATTTAAATATACAATGTCATAATACCTACCTTAGTCTAGTCAAGCTCATGGGACAAACTTTCAAGCACCAAACAGCTTATGAACAATACAGTTCTTTTCTTTTTTGTTCAATGCTAGAGGGCTCCATGTAGCTGGACCCTCATGAGACCAAATTGTCATAGCACACCTTTCTGGTCTTTGAGAAATATACTAACTTCATGGCTTCCATCTACAACATCATCAGCTCAATTTGGCTATTAGTTTACAACATGTTGGCAGGGAATATGCAGACAAAAATGTCTACTGAATTTATTATTTCAAAACTAAAAGACTCACTAATATAGTTAAAGTACTAATAAGAATAGTCACATAAGCCATAAGCTAGTCTGAGTTTCCAATTTTAGAAAGTTGGACCATTGGTAGAGGCTCATGCCGATTTCCCTTTGGGTGGTTTTAATTATTATTTAGTATTTCTCACATTCTTAATGAGGTTTCTGCCTCTCTTCTACAGTCAGTAAAGGTGGATAATGATTTGAAACTTCTTTCCTGAATTCTGGCTTCCTATGAGCTCTAGTCACTGACTCCCCTGACCCTTTCTGCTGTTGCTCTGAGGCTCTGCTTTTGCCCATGGAGTATTTTACTTTGCATAGGTTGTCCAAGCAGACCCCAGGATAATATTCAGAGTAGTTTCATAGCTGTATCCAAGAAGGTTCAAAAGATGGAGGAAAAGGCAGGCAACTTCTGCACCAACGTAATAAGAAACTGGAACCAAGATTAGATATAATAATGTACTGTTTTATTCTATCTAGGCTGAGTAACCAGCTTGGAGCCACATTGGCGATTGGCATGCCTGGAAACGGATGAAGCTGGATGGTGAAACGGTTTTAAGGATTAGCTCATCTAAGCAGCACTGTCATTTCAGACAGGACTCAGTTTGCAGGGCTCATTACCACACATTGCATACACTGCAGCGATTAATATGACGTCATGGCTCATTTGACAGGATCGAGAATCAGCTGGGGGAAGAACCTCGGGGCACAAACAAGGGGCTTTTCTAAAGTGGTCTGCTTGAGGTGGGAAGAGCCACATTAACTGTTGGTAGGAGTGTCTTGAGGTGGGAAGAGCCGCATTAACTGTTGGTAGGAGTGTCTTGAGGTGGGAAGAGCCACATTAACTGTTGATAGGAGTGTCTTGAGGTGGGAAGAGCCACATTAACTGTTGGTAGGAGTGTCTTGTTGTTGGAAGTACAGAAGTGAATGGAAAAGACAAAGAAAACCAAGTGCCAGGGTTCATCTTTCATGGTGGTCTCACTCTGGATGCTTTTTCCTGTTCCTGTCAGGACTGCCCTAACACAACATCCTCATTGTATCTAGAAAGCAAAATAAATGCTTCTTTTTATGAGTTCGAGACCAGCCTGGTCTACAGAGCTAGTGTCAGGACAGGCTCCAAAGCCACAGAGAAACCCTGTCTCGAAAAACCAAAAATAAAAAATAAAAATAAAAAAAATAAAGTCACTTTGGACAGGTTTTGTTAGAGTCAGAACAATAACTGATATACATGTCCTAATGAGGAACTATCATGGGCAAATATTTGTTTGTTAACTTCTCATGTCTGCAATTCAGTCTCCGTATGGCTGTTTAGGTTAAAGTGGGAAATTGAATGCTACTCCAAGAAGGTAACAGTTAGGGTGTTGTGGGTTCTAACCATGGCTATAGCTGATATGCAGTCTGTAGACATGTGTTCCACACAGGTGATACCTCTGCAGACTGACCATCCTCTGGTCCTAATTCACATACCAGGATGAGTCAAAATGCTGTTAATGTCTTTGCACAAGTATTTTGAACAAAACTGTCCCCTGAGGGAAACAAAGGTTACAGTGATTATTGAAAAAGAAATATATGAGTCAACTTTATTGCTCAGCAGACTTGAATTATACATTCTTTATATGCTGGGTTTTGTAATAGCAGGGAAATATGAACATCATTGGAGTCTACAGATGCTAATACACATTTAGAAAATTTCTAAATCTTGCCATTTTTCAAATTTCTGACTGCGTAATATATTTCAGACTGACAATTATATTCTAAACATTACAACAGAAAAGATCATAATGAATCCAATCTATTTAACTGATGTATTTCAACTCCCTGTGTAATAAGGAACTATATTTAAACAAAGAAACTGATTGTAAAGACGTAGGAATAAATGCTGTTTGGGGAATAAAACCACAGATGAATACTCTACAGAGGCAAAGATATTTTCTTCTCTTTATGTGTAATTTACAATCTAATTTAAACAAATAATCACATACAAGTAAAATTAGAATTGTGGCTCTTTCAAACTGCAGATGTATAATGTCTCTGTTATTACGAAAAAGAACAATATTTCTTCCTGAAAATACAGGAAAGATATTGGCAGGAGTGCAAGCCTTAGCTGAAAACAAAGGCACATCATTGGTGAGAGTTAAAGATAAGCAAGAAGATTAGAGTGAGGAAAGCTGAGCCTACGATAATACCGGCAACAGAAATGCAATGGAGGACACAGGGAACAAGAATTCTGAAAGCCTTCTACCACAGGGAGTGGGATGAGCTGTTTCAAAAGAATGGTACAAAATATAGGCCCAACCTTCTGAATTCTAAGTTTCTGAGGCATATTTTGTTGTCTTGACAACTCCAGCACTTTTGTTATCTGTCTTAATTTTATTTATAGCAGAAGGGTACATCTGAACACAAGATGAAAAATATAGTATTAATATTATTATCACATATGGATTTTCCGCAGTAGTAAGATTTGAAGCTATTTTCCTCATAAAAGTACAGATTTAATATGTTTCTTCCTTAGGTCTATAAAGTTGTGAAAAGGACATTCTAGCATGGCATCACTACTGGTTAAAAACCCATCCCATGCTGATCTAACACAAAGAAGTGGAAAGGACAATGGGTGGTGCTTCTGATCATCTCTAGTCACATCGTCATTATTGGCATCCTTTCCATACCCACACCACGTTAATCAACTGGTCAAACGTCATGTTGTATTTCCCTATACTTGCTTTCTGTCCTAATATTAAAGGAGAAATAATGACTTAATGAGTCAAAGCTTGCTGAGTTTTCTTTACATCTATTTCCTTAACACTCAGAGTAAAGCTGGAGATGTAAAAGTCCTCAGTATTTGGTGAAATCCAATTTGAAGCCCTTCAACGTATTTCATTCCTGGCATGTAAGTGGAACATATCAAATAGTTGAGGTCTAGTGTTAGCTTTTCTTCCAAACATTTTAAAGTGTTACATTCTGCACTTCACTTAGTGACCAGATTCGTGTAGGAGGGAAACTATGAAATCTCTTTCTCAGCAGTGTACTGACTGCCTTGATGTGGGATTCCCCTCTATGTGCTGTGATTACCATTAATGGATAAAGAAACTGCCTTGGTCTGTTGATAGGGCAGAACTTAGATAGGCGGGGAGGACTGGACTGACTGCTGTGAGAAAGAAGGGTGGAGTCAGGGGACAGCATGAATCCGCCTCCCTAGATAAGCGTGATGAAACTTTGTTGGTAGGTCATGACCTCGTGCTGATATACAGATTGATATAAATGGGTTAAATTAAGTGGTAAGAGTTAACCAATAAGAAGCTAGAGCTAAAGGGCCAAGCAGTGATTTAATTAATACGATTTCGGTCCTGGGTGTCCAGGATGAACAAGTGATTCCTTGCAACACTGCTTTGCATTTCTGCTGTTAACAAGAGTTCCACTATGTTTGAGATTATATATTATTTTCTTTAATACATTTCTGTCACCTCAAAATGTTTAAGTTGATATGATCACCATTCCAAAGGATAATATAATCACACATTGATGTTCCATACAATAAGTCATTACTGAAGGCCCTTCCTCCACATTATTCACATACTCTGCTCTAGTGTTGACAGCTCCTATCTCTTCGCTCATTTTCTCCAGTAGAGACTGGCCTTGAAAAGCTTTCCCCTAATCCAAATGGCTGACTCATTTTTTTTTTTTTTTGGCTTTTCGAGACACAGGGTTTCTCTGTGGTTTTGGAGCCTGTCCTGGAACTAGCTCTTGTAGACCAGGCTGGTCTCGAACTCACAGAGATCCACCTGCCTCTGCCTCCCAAGTGCTGGGATTAAAGGCTTGCGCCACCACCGCCCGGCGGCTGACTCATTTTTTATGTACTAAGATTAAATCGTTAAAGTCAGGGAAATTCTCTCTTAAAATATGTGTAGTTTCTTTCTAGCTGAAGGTTGGGTCATATGACTGAGAAATTTATTCTCCATACAATGTTCAGACTTCTTCCTGTGCATAGGTTAAAGTTATGAGTAACAAAATAAACAAATTAATAGCAAACATTTTCTCCAGCTATAGCAACCCAATAGAACACTGTACTTTAGGTAGACAGAAAATTTCAGAGAGAAACTCTTCTGGACTATCTATTTTAGATATAAAGAATGAAACCAAAAAAATAATAAAAAGAAACTAATGTCCTACTTTATATCTATATTTTAAAAGATAAAAGGAGAAATCCGGTGTCCAGGTGTTTAAGGATTTTGAACTCTAGGGAAACATAGCAGCCACTCCTTATAGGGCTCCAGCAGACCCAAGTATAATTCTAGAAAAGTCCAACCTAGGCAGATAATGAGCTGATTTGGTTTACTTGCAAATCAAGGGCAAGATATTACTTACAGAAATTTGTCAACACCAAGGCAGCAATAACACTAAACAGCATTACCCCAGCATGGATGATGACTTTCCCATAGCTGCATAGACCAAGACCCTTCCTGGTAACTCTTCTATTTCTTATATCCAACACCTTCCAAGATCATTAGGTCACATGAAATCTGGGCAGATTGACAAATGACCAGGAGGTGCAGAAGGAAGAATACCAGGGGAGGGACCAATGACCTTTGCATGTTGTTGCCCTATAAGGGAAGTTCCACACTCAACAAGCCCAACCACGGAGGTCTCTTGAAAGAGTAACAGATGTTCTGGTGACACTGGAGGCTCTTTTGCTCAGAATCTTTATGTACAGAATCTTTTGCAACTTTTCAGTCTTCTCTGGAAACAGTCGCAAAACTGACACTATCCTTCAAATTGAAGAACACATTTGGCAAAAGAAATGGGAGTCTGGAAGGCATATTCCACTTAGAATGATCAGAGAGGTAAGTAGTAGGTGTAGATCTGATGAAAATGAAAATAAGTATAGTTTCTCCACATTGAATATTTCTCACTGGGACTAGTAATCTTATGTTGTCCCAACTACAAACATCAATCTTATTTGCTGCTGCCTCTCTGAGTTCTACCATCATGACCATTAGCATGTGATTCATAAAACAGCTGAGAAACATAGTAGAGGTTTTATCTATGTAACATTTTAGGAGAACTTGTAATATAGACTTTTATCATTAGATCTAAAATTGATTTGAATTTTTTGTTTCAGAAGTAGTCAGAGTAACAAATGTAACACAGAGAATTCCCTAAAACAGTAATTTAAGGAGAAATGGAAGATTTGCCATGTAATCCCAGGAAATCAGTGAATTAATAATAATAACAAATAGCCTTGAGCAGACATAACTTCTGTTTCCTTAGTTACTGTGGATTCTTGTAACAGCCTTGAATCTCCTTAATTTAACAACAAAGTGTTAAATTAAATTTTCCTTCCGAGCTTACAAAAATTTTAATAATTTCATTTACCACCCATGATGTGGCCTTAAGTTTTCCCAAGAAGCTTATTACAGTTTGAATATGAGATTTGCCTAACGGGCTCAGGTGGGGAACAGATAATTTGCAGCAAGTGCTGCAACCATAGAAGCTCTATCTAGTTGGAGGAAGTGGGTCACTGGGGATTTGCCCTGCAGGTACCTCTTCAGTCACACTCTTTCTCCCTCTAGCCTCCTTCCTAGCCTCCCTCCATCCCCGTCCTATCTGTTTCTCATCTTACTTGTGGACAGAACTCAATTCAATGCATCACATAATGTAGTCCCCAAAACACAGGACCATTTCCTCAGGTTATTATCCTCAAATATTAAACTCAATCTAAAACCACACTCTCTTTAAGATTTTCCTCTTAGTTGTCTGTCCCAGTAAATAAATATCTAACTAAGACAGTAACATCTGACTGAAAGAAATATGTCTATGCTGGCATAATGCCTATTCTGTGGAACACTTTTGGAAGATAAAAGCTAATTGTCACTGCAAGGTTAATTTTAACATGATGGATATAAACACAAAATTTTATACACTAGTAGTGTATTTTGGTGGTTGGCTATAAATTTCAACTTGAAACAACCTGTAATTATCTAGGAAAAGAGTCTCAACTGAGTACATTTTTTTATATCCTATTGGCTGTGGACAAATCTGTGGAAATTGCCTTGATTTGTACTTGACCCATCCTACTCTTAGTGGTAGCATTCTCTAGGCCCTGGAGCTGTATAAGCAGTAAAGAAAGCTCAGTGAGCAAGGAAGCAAGTGGCAAGGGTGTATTTGCTTTTCTCTGTTCTTTACTGTGGATGTGGTATGATCTTTTGTCTCAAAATCCTGCCTTCATGTATCCCCCGAAAAATGATGTCCTTTTCCTCCTCTATACTGCTATTGGTAGGAATATTTGTTATAGCAAAAGAGAAGAGGTTGGGACTGGTCCCAGGAAATGCTATGGTATGCAACACACTGTATACTGTTTACCTGGGATCTCAAACATTTCTCCTTGAACATCTGTCACTCCTTTATGGTGAAAACTTTCAAATTCCTTTATTCTAACTTTTTGATTATTAACTCTCTTCATGTCCTGTGCAAGGACACATGTATCGGCGTAAATGAATGCAGACAGATTGTAATAATATATACAGCTTTAATGGGGAAATAGACTTACAGAACCACAGGTTCCCATGGAGAACAGGAAAACAGAAGGGGCAGTGGGCTCACACTCGCCAGATTTATATGTAAACATTAGCCCGAGGCGAACATGCCCCCTAAGGGGGTTGGGCTATCCCTACAGGCACACCAATGAGTTTGAATTCTATATTATCATAATTTGATCCCAGCCATCACTTTTAGATCCCACATATAAATGAGAGCATCTGATTCTCCCCTGTGGGTGCCTCACCTATTTCTCTTAACAAGATCTTCAGGTGGCCATGATGATGCAAATGACAGGATTGTCCTCCTTTCACAGTGAGCAGTATTTCATAGTGTATACATACCACAGTATTTACATTCACTTATTAATAGATGCACACATGGATTACTTTCTTTTCTGGGCTACTGAGAATAGTACTGCAGTGAAATGGGAGTGCAGGTGTCTGTTGACTATGAATGGGAAGAACAAGAATCTGGAAGCTAATCTATGGCATGACTGGGAATCTGGAGAGTATTCCACAGTGCAGGCTTACATCAATGAAGAACACTCATGGATCTGTCCTTTTCCCTCTGTCAGGCCACCATGACTTAATGACTAGTCCCCAACCTAATGATCTGTTCTCATTAATTTTCCAATGCATCACCTCTGAATGTCACATTTATATTAATTTTTCACCATTCAATGCCATTGTTTTGCGATTTGGGTGACCGAGCTCAGCGTAACTTCAGGGAGTCAACTCTTATCCAAACCAAGACATAATTGTCCTTGAATGAGTGTTAATTTTGGCTTCAACAAGACACAGGGTCCTACTGATGAGAATTGTTAGCTGGGAAAAAAATTAGAATCTGAAGTCTGGTTGCTGCTGAATCTTTATCTGTTTATACCAACAAGCAGGTGAAAGCTTGTGTGTCAAATCATATGACCATCTGTGCCAATACACTAAACTAGCCATGATTTTAAGATACTAAATGCCCCCTTGAAGGGTACAATTTAAACAGTCTTCAAGGCATAGGATGCCAATTGACTATAACTTCGTATTTGCATTTATGTTGTTGATGTTACTTTTCTCTAAATGCCATGCTGCATTGCACTTCACATCTCGAGTTAAAAGCTTGCTTCCTCTTCTAGAAGCCTGTTTGAACACACTCCTATTCACCTTTCTGTAGCCACTTTCTCCTCTCTGGGATTACATTATTCTAAATATATAGCCAAACAAAGGCTCATGTTTAACCATTTCTGTCCAACTCTGACCTGTGATCTCTTCTATGTTCTGGTGAATTGTTATAGTACAGGACAACAATAACTCATGACCAAATATTATAAAAAATATTGAAGGAAAAGTTGACCTATGAATTTACTTTGCAGTATTTTACGTATTTTAGTGTACCACCTAATATAAAACATGTGACTTTTGAGACAAATTAGGAAAAAAAGTCTTTGAATACACACTAGATAAATCATATTCTGCTCAAAATGATAGTGTAGAGACATCAGGAATGAGGGCATGGGATTATCCTTGGAAGCAATTGTTGTGGAGGTTTTCATTTCCTTAAAAATATTACAGGGTGTGATTTAGGTACCATGGTTAACTTATCCAAGTGAAGGTTTCTGAGATCTAGGATGCACTCCAGATTTTTACTGTGATCTGATGAAAAATGTATTAGTTGACAGAGACAAAATGCTTTATCTCTTTATTTGCAGTATAAAAGATATGTACTTCAGAGAGCAGGATACTTCCTTCAAGAGAAAGTGATGGAAGCTATCATCTAACTTATTGTAGACCTTTAGATGGGTTTCTGGAATTGGATTCCATATTTTGTGTTGTTCTTTGTAAATACTACATAAAAGATATTGAGACTGTCTACAAGTTCTTGAAGAATAAGAAAGCAGCCTCAACCTTAGAAATCTAAAAGTAATCAAGTATTGCAGAGATTGAGATGTCTGCAACACTCCCTGGAACTAGTACCTAAACATATACTAAAAGAAACACAGTACCAGACAAGAAATAGCCAACATAGAAAATTAGGTTCAGTCTGTCATCATACCTGAAACTGTTGGAATCCTTTCCCCTGCAAGATGCACATTCTTGCTATTTTGAACACCAAAGACATTGGTAGAATTAATGGCTGTGCTTTATGCCGGGGTAGTTGTGGAAACCCAGGTAACTTATTCCAATATGGGAACATGAAGCACAGGAGCTTTGTTATTTCACTAGATTGACATCTGTCTGTCAGATCCTTGAATGTACCTTTTCCCTACCACCACTAAATCTGTCTCATAAGTTAGCTTTGCCCTGGATTTTTAGATGAAAACATGGCATTTTATGATAAACAGTAAAATATGAATGATGATATCCCCTACATTATTTGTTCTTGTATGACACAAAAATGACAGACTATGTACCTGAAGAAATGACAGGGATCTGGGCCAGGATGTGATATTTTATAAGGATTATAGCACGCAGAGAGTGGTCACTCTGAAAAGCATTATAGGGTGATTTCTACAATTCATTCCTTAGCTGCAGGGGGGGGGGTGGACAAGTAAAAATCTTCAAATTGCTGAAGAATTTTTTTAGTACTTTCTAAATTAAAAAGAGGCTGCAGAGATTATCTAATTTAGTGTCCCACTTGAATTTTTAGCCCCATTTAAATGCTATAAGTTGTAATGCAAAACTTAAATATCTTGAGGGACCAATTTCTCAGTGAATTTTTATGTTGCCTATTATATCAGGATCTTTGGTTGTAAAATGGTGTATTTCTCTAGAGCCTCCCACCAGCAGGAGGAGAGGTCAGGTCACAGAATGTTAGGCCTCCTTCTGCATTCTTCTTCCCGAGGCTGCACTTAGCCTCACTCATTCACATGCCTGGTCTAGTCTATTTTCTTTAAATAAATATCATTTAACTATACAGTTACTGAAAAATGTTTCCCTGTAAAGATACCGTTATAGCAAAGATATTCTTATCACTGTAGAGTGTACAATGGCTCTGCTGGACAGGTTGAGTCTTTAAGTGCTCTCAAAAGACTCCTTGGTATCCCAAGCTGAAGTGAGTTGGGGGAAGGGTGAGAGGTGACTGGGTCACAGAGTTAGTTCAGTCACTTTGTCAGGGGATTAGAGGCACTATACCAAGAACCATGGCAGATGCCATAGTTCGTCCTGTGAGAACATAAGTGGACAGGGATACCCACACAGGAAAGTTTGCCCTCACCACGCTCTAAGTCTGCCAGTTCCTCCATTCTGCAATCCCCAGGCCCCAGAACTGTAGAATGCTTGATTTCTAAATACCCTATCTGTGGCATTTGCAAACACACCACAATCACATCCTACATTACCGCCACTGAAACCCTTCTCCCTCCTCCCATTAGCACTGAAGCCAGGCCTCTGCATCCCAGAGCTAATCAAAAGCTGTAAACACTCAGACTGTCGCGGGATTTTCTGTTTATCTACTGACTTTACTCAACCATAAATGCTGGGGAATATTATTTCTGACTGCTGTTTGGACTTTTTTTCTCAACATTTCCAATTCTCTTCTGTCAAGTCACTTGCATACACAGGAGATCATGAGAGCGGTCAACAACTGAATTAAGATTTGCTATTAGAGTTGTTTACTTTGGTGCCTCCAGGCTAGAACACTGTAACTGCAAACCTAGGATAGCTTTTCTTGAAGACTCAGTCACAAGAGCAGCATATGCCTTCTTGTTCTGCTGCACCATGGAAGGGTCAGCAGTGGCCAAACACTTGCAGACTTTCCTTTTCCTTCCTTCCGGATGACGTTTATTCTCTTGTAACAAGAATCCAGTTCACTCTTCACTGATCAAAAGGGTCTGCCATGTTTTGTGCTGCTTGAACATTTGAGATAGTCCTAAATAGCAACCGTGTAAGTGAAACAGGCACAGGCACCAAGTCAAGAGTGGGACAAACACATTCTCAAAGTCTGCGTTGTGGTAGAGGATTGGCAGACATGCTGTAAAGATAATGACAGAAGAAGTGGAAGAGCTTAGTGGAAACTCAGCCAGTGAGTCTTCATGTCTTCCCTGTGACGGTTGCTAACCGACCTTGAAGAGTCCAACAGCTTCACAGTGCTTTAGTTTCTTAACTCTGACACCAATTAGAAATGTCCCTATTCTTCTGAAAGTTGGTCCACAGTGAACAATATTCGGTAATAATAAATTCTGGTTTAATGTGTATTTGTGGGTATGTGTTAGGGGAAAAATGCAAGTACGGGAAAGAATTCTTGTCATATATACTTGCATATACACACATACTGCATAAATATGTTAAAGAGCTCATTTTTAGTTTTCATTTTAGCTGTGTGTATGTGTGTATCTGTGAAGGTGAGTTTAGGTTCCCCAAAGAGGCATTTGTTCCTCTGGAACTGGAAAGCACTAATTATGATCCAATTGACAAGGGTGGGTTCTGAGAACAAAACTTGGGTCCTTTGGAAGAACAGCATGAATTCATTACTGCTGAGCCATCTCTCTGGGCAAATTGCAAAATTTTATATATCATTATCTGCTAGCTACTTCATGTGTGAGTGTGTATGTGAGTGTGCATATGTATGTGCTTGGAGTTAGATGGTTGCAAGGAAGGGAAAGTGTGTTAGTGAGAACCAAGACTTATACAGTATATTTGAGAGTCTGGAACACCCACACACACTAACACACACCCGCAAACACACACACACACACACACACACACACACACACACACACACACACACACTGCTCTTCATCTGTACAATGTAGAAGCAAATGTTTGTCTATGACTTGAAGAAAAATGAAAACATAATTTCACATCCCGTTCTAATTTTATACACTACATTTACCTTCAAAACACAAATTACAGCATATACCCGTCGGCCGCTCACTTCTCACTGAGACTCCAGAAGCATCATCTTCTCTCTGATTCACCTGGCTCACATGGGAGGCTGCTGTGCCTTGAGGAAGGAAGTTCTAAGTGTGAAACTTCCTGAGAGGGGGAAATAATGACCATGCGTGTCACAAGGGCAGAGAAAGAGTTACACCTACAGGTTTCATAAAGAAAGTGTGATATGTTCTGTTTCCCATCTGCTTGGGAAGCCAGCAGCCACAGCTAGAAGACGTATCTTACGTATAGTCAAGTTAAAAGAGAGGCTAAGACCGGCCTGTTGATATCTAATTTGCAAATCTGGCTATTGTTAATAATATGCAGCAGGCAAGGTGGGACGCCTGTAATCAACAGCACTTAGGGAGCAGGGAGAGGAGAATCTAGAGTGTAAAGCCAACCTCACCTACATGAGATCCTGTCTCGAAAACCATTCCATCAGTAAAAACGAAATACTCTAATTATGAGCAAATTATTTTTATTGAACTTGCAAACTCTTTGCTTTCATATCTGGAACTCTAAAGAGACATATAGTTAGTTGTACATCAGGGTAATTGTGAGGTCAAAGTAAAATTATGTATACAAGTCCTTTACTTCATAGCCTAGAAGGAGATTTTTTCCAGTTAATGCAGAAATAGTATTTTAATTAATGGCATTTATTTTCCCACATGGTACAATCCTATTTTCTCCATACAATGCTACCAAAATTTTATAATTAAATGGAAACAAAATAAGCAACTGCAAAATAATTTAATTTGCTTTATACTATTAAAATTTGCTTTGAACATGTAGGTACATTTTCATAAACACATCTCAAATATTTAAGTGTGCTCTAATTTTAAAGAGATACAATCCCATGTAGAATGAATATCTTTCATTAAAATTATACTTCAGCTTTTGATATGCTGGGGCACCAAGTCCTACATTGTTAAAGGGCAATGAAGAATTTCCAGACATCACTTGTTCTTTTCAAGGTTTGTAGTTCCAACTCAATAGTCTAATTCACTAGACACAATAGCAAACCATGGAAAAGGGCTATTAAGTCAGCAGCTCCAGTCTTCTGAGGTTACTAGGTGACTGAAATACATTACTGTTTTATATGTTGTGATGACTTGTGGCTAGAAATGACTCCTTTAGAAGATCAGGCATTATCGGTCAGAAAAATAATTTAATGTCAAATGTATATATATACAGAGTTGGGATCTTTAAGTGTATATAGATACTTAGATATAGAATCATATGTAAATACAAAAAAAAATTAACAAACTTTTATACTACTTCAAAGTGAATACTGATTGGGAAATTTCATTCCTTCAGTATGATAAGAATTACCTAAATTACATTGGTGATTATGTTAGGACACCAGGCTCACTGGTTCAAAGCTTCTGAGATTCTCCTGTCTCTGACTCCCATCATGTACTGACTTTATGTCGGTTCTAGGGATTTGAACTCAGGGTCTCATATAGGCATGGCAAGCGTTTTATCCACTGAGTCATCTTCCTTATCCAGTATTCCGTATTTATGAATACTATTTTCTTCTTAATCAATAACTTCCAGACACAACTATAATAAGTTGAATGAAAAGAGAGAAAAGTGATTAAAACCTACCCACACATGAACCAGTCTCTGCAGTTTTCAGAAATGAACATTAAAATACCAGAGGTAAAATTTGAAGAAAAACAAATGGTAAAATTTAAGATTTCCTATGAAAATAGAAGTTACTTCTTAATAAGTATAGTCATACCTTAAAAACATATAATGAGCATATTAAATAAAAAACAGATTGAATGTTTAAACAGAACATTCAGTAAAAGAGTAGGACAATGCATTATTAAATACATCAACTGAAGACAAATAGCAAATAGGATGTGAAATATGGAAAAACCTACTAAAGAACTACAGTCAGATGGGAGAGGTGTTCTCAAGGCATTGGCTGTCCTGAGAGAAAGCAAAAGAATGGCGGGGGCAGGGGGACAGGGAGCTATTTGAGGAGGTACACAGATTTTTTTAAAATACAGAAAATAACTCATCAGAAATCCATGACGTTATAACGAATGTAAGCCATATGAACCCAAGAAATCATCACCCACCTGTTATAACAAATACTCCAAAACTAAAACCAGGGAGGTAATTTAGCAAAAATAACTCTTCATAACGACATCCTAACATCAAAGAAAGTGAGCTCGTAGCATACTGCTCAGGATAACTGAGGGAAATGAGACAAACTTGGGAATAAGCTTTCCCATTTTAAACCACCAAAAACCACCTACAAAATTTAAAATGTTACTGATAGCTTAATTGAGCTTTAATTATATAGACTAAGTAGAGTGACTATTTTCTTGACAGAATAACTCTGAATGGTCAAGTGGTAACTCTATTAACTCACATGTTGTTAAAAGCCCTAACGGTCAGGCCATTGCATTATCATTTCTACCCCTTTAATGTCTAACTATACAGCGTATGGCAATGGATAGTTAAGTTTTCAACCCACCAGACACTGATGGAGATAATACTCTTTAGTAAGGCTATCAGGACTACTAACTCTAAAAACGGTTTATCTCTGTCTGTAATTCCTATCATGTGCCTCTTCATTTCTTCCCTAAGAATAGCCTTGCATATATTCCCACTGCTTGTGTGTCTATCTCATGGAAACATTCCATCTACTGGGCGCATATACATCTGTGAATGGTCAGGAAGATGACTTTTCATTTATCTGTATAGTTTTGATATACAGAATATATACTAAGACATGCTTCATAAGTAGAACTATTTGTCTCATGAGGACAGTAAACACTTAAAAGCCTGTTTTGCTCACTTTTACCTCAGAGCAAGTTCAAACTACACTAAAGCCGTTTTGTAAGTAGATCATAAGTTCAAAACTTTACAGCTATGCACAAGGTCGGCGTCACAGGTGTCCAACCAAGGTTGCTAAACAAAGCACACTAAGAAAACCATGCCAACTCTCCACTTGCCAAGTCTGCTGACAATATACCTATGTATTAAAGTTTGTCATTAGGCTCTGTGCCCCCTGTCTGGACACAGTCTTACTCCTGAAATCTTGAAATCCTTGTTTTCCATGGTAAAAGGCTTGCCTCCTTATTGCTTACCCTAGGAAAGTGCTTTTGACCAATGAGAGGTAACTATTAAAATGTTTTTATTGCTTCAAGTCTCTTGCAAGAAAGACAATTTTTAGGCTAGAGGGGAAGAATCTAGGAGGAATTAGAATTAGGGCAGAAGAATTAGAACAGAAACAAAAAAAGAAAGAAAGAAAGAAAGAAAGAAAGAAAGAAAGAAAGAAAGAAAGAAAGAAAGAAAGAAAGAGACTTATTTAGAACAACAGAGTGTGAGAGAATTCATTTGTCCTCAGATAATCCAAGAAAAGAAGTTCTCTTTACCTTCTATAGCATTTGATCTGATCCCCGAAGAGAACGTTGGGGCTGGACCCCAGAGACCCTTGGTACTTTAATGTCTATCATTTGAGATGGAAATGGCTACACAGCGGTGGGCACCCAGCCCCCTTGAAACCTTTTTGTTTCTGCTTAGTGGCCCACAAGGTTGAACCAGTGCTTTTTGTAGGCATGGGTGTGATGATAACCACTGGAGCATGAGAAAAATCTTTTATTATCCATAATTATTTTATGTAGAGTACAAGGTTGTTGGGTTTATCCCATACACATAAAACCTATACTGTGCTGTGTTCCATCCCAGCCATCCCTACAGGTTCCCTTATGATATCTAAGTAGTGCCAATATTTTTTTTTAACTTTTAACATCTGTAAATTTAGTTCAACATTTATTTTTGTAAGAAGTATTGACAAAGATAAAAGGCACCATAATAATCTCAGAAAATGAAAATACTTATAGATAAAAATTCATTAACATGAAAACATGCTCAGAGTATTTAATCTCTAGGAAATATTTAAAATCTGAAGGATATAACACTAGAATCCACAAGAAAGTCCCCAACTTCAAAATTAATTGAACCAATAGAAATACAGCTGGAACTGCCATGTGATGCAAGAAGATTGCTCAGTAGGAACACCCTCATGGACAGAGGAAGTCTAAGTAGATGCTTTAGTCAGAACTCTTACTCCAGGGAAAGAGCCACTTTACAAATTTTTAGATACCCATGGTGGTAGCAAACATGTACATGATCACTAATATTGTTTACTCATAGCTCAAATTATTTTTTTTTTGTGAAATTCTAATGTGTAAATTTTATTTTTTTTTATTTTTTTTTTTATTGAGAAAAGGAAAAAAACAAGTTTCCACCTCCTCCCAGCCTC
>NC_022027.1:767623-780897 GCF_000317375.1 Microtus ochrogaster | reverse complement strand
ATTTTAGCCATTCTGACAGGTGTAAGATGATATCTCAAAGTTGTTAGCGATCAGGGAAATGCAAATCATAGCTCAAATTATAATCTAGATACAATAAACATATGTATACCAATGGTTCAGAGGAAAAGTCACAAGTCCTGATTTTCCCAGTATGTGTTTGAGTTCTTATATACACAGATAGTACAGGATTCACTTTTATCCTGAACCAAAATTTTCTCTCTTCTTTTCCTCTCTCTCTCTCTCTCTCTCTCTCTCTCTCTCTCTCTCTTTGTCTGTATCTTTCTCTGTCTATCTCTGTCTGTCTCTGTCTGTCTGCCTGTCTGTATGTCTTCTCTCTCTCTCTCTCTCTCTCTCTCTCTCTCTCTCTCTCTCTTTGTCTGTATCTCTCTCTGTCTATCTCTGTCTGTCTCTGTCTGTCTGTCTCGTCTCTCTCTCATCTTTCCTCACCATTCTTCTTTCCCACCAATCAATTAGCAATAGTGAACTGTTGCTAATAAAGGGGTCATATTATTTTCTTCATATATCATATTTCTAAACAGAGACCATTACTGAGATGTTAAAATTTTGTACAAGTTCATGTTAATTACAGATGACAGTCACCGACTTGGTTTTAATTACTTCTTATCCACTGTCATGTCTGACACAAAACCATTCTATTTATCTCATTGAAAATAAGCACATAGAAATATCAAACTGCTTATAGTTGTTCATATGTTTAGTGTTTAAACTGCTAGTATCATTTAAATTAATAACAGATATATGGAAAACATATACAGCAACTGGAATAGTAAAAATCACCAGTCCCATTCTGTATAACAAACTTCAAGCTACTTTATAAGAACAAAATAAAATTTATGTTGACTTTGTCATTTTCTGTGGGTGTAAGAATGATGCAGGAGAATTGTCTGTATTTTGTCAATCATGTTTTAAACAAATGCTGATTGGCCAGGCAGGAAGTATAGGTGGGTCAACCAGACAGGAAGTAGATGCTGGACGATGAGAACAGGAGTATTCTGGGAAGCAGGAAGCTCCCTCCAGATTGCTGCCCAGACCACCGAAGAAGTAAGATGTGACCTGCTCCACTGAGAAAGGTACCGAGACATGTGGCTAACATAGATAAGAATAAAGGGTTAATATAAGCTACAAGAGCTAATAAGTAGCCTGAGCTAATGGGCCAATCAGTTTTATAACATATGGAGATCTCTGTGTGATTTTCTTTGGGGCTTGCCAGCTGTGGGGAACTGGGAAGGACAAAAACTCCAACAAGCCGGACCTTCATATTACAGAATGGTAACCACGTGGGTAACTGTATCCATGGAAAGCCTGAGAAAGCTTGGGAAAGAATACAGTAAAGCATGTTTTCTTGGTAGCAGCAATTTCTCAGGTCTGCTCTGCTTGCTAGAGGCAAGCAAATCCTCTCATTTAAGAGAGGCTTCCTGACTCAGCTTTAGCTGCAAAACCCTGCAGCTCTTTAAGAGGTCCTTCCATGAAACACTTAAATGGTGTTGATGAAAAGCTGAACTTAGGCTTTTTGGCTTTCAGCTGTAGCAAAAAAAAAAGCTGTGCCATTTTAAAATGCCAGCTTTCTGGGCCATCCTGACAGTGCAAACTCTGACTCTTTGAGGCAGGAGGTCAGCTACAGAGAGAGCATTTGAGTGTTGCAGCTTGCTTGCTGGCAAGGACCTTAAAATGCCATAGAGTTGTGACAATAAACATGGCTACAGCCAGTACCTCTGCCATGAGGCTGAAAGGCTAAGGAATGGGCTGGATCTTGCTGTCAAAGCCATGGCTTTAATCCTCTCTTTAAAGACTCATGTAGTCAAAAAAGGAGAGATATACAGTAAAGAGAGATTTAAAAAAACAGCAACAAAACCTCTAAATGGATTACAGTGTGTTAAAAGTATATACAGGCTTAAAAAAGGGTAAAGTCTTTAAAGAGACAGAATAAAGTAAAGTGATAGAATAAAAATAAGCCACATAGAAATGAAAAATTCAAAGAGAGTTTGAATTCTGTATATTATTGTATTTTCTTTCAATTTTTTGACTGTGAAGGAGCTAAATACAGAGAGACATTTCATTATGTGGTCTGTTAAGCTAATCCAACATATGTCTTATAAAGTTATCTTGACTTCAGAATTTGGATCTAAGGATATGATGCTTTGGAAAAGAGGTTCTTCTTTTGTTTTCAAAGAGGATGAGACCCTGTGGATTGCTTCTATTCCACTATGGTATGATAGACCATGCCCTCCTGAAAGGTTACTCTGATCACCCTCAAAAAATTACTTTGCTCAACTGCTGACTGAGAGGAACATAGCACACAGGTTATACCATACAAAACCTGATTAACAGAACCCCTATACAGCAGGAAGAAGTTTGGAGAGAAATAACTGTGACCATATTCCCAAATATCATTTATAAATGTTCTTTTACATTTAAAGGCAGATATGATATAGATATGAATAATTTACATTATTATAAATTTTATTTTATTGATATAAATTTAAGGTCATTTTTGTTATATGTATATGTATTTCTGATCTTGATTAAGGTATTGTAATTGTGTGCTTCATTTAAAAGTGTAATGTATAATTAAGATATATAGGTTAATAGGTAATCATCTATAATAGTCAAGTTTGTAGTCATGTTAGTTAGACTTTCTAGATGTGCATAGATATATTTCAGATAGGCATTCTTCATATCTTTCAAAGACTACAGAATGTGGCATTTAATGTTTTAATAACTTAGGGCTTTTCATGACAATGAGACACGTCTGCTCCTGGCAGCAACAATCTACTTCAAGAGGAAGATGGACATCAAAGAGGCTCCTTATGGAGTTTGTTAGCCATTTGGGCAAGAAACTGCTCTGCCTGGACTGTTGCATAAACTGGACACAAAGAACCTGCAGAGAGAGGACTGCTGAACTTGCCTAAAGGTGAGATGATCTTTCAGGGTTCCTGATATATGAAAGAGTCTATGAGACATTCTGCAGGACACAGCAAAAAGTGACTGAACTGTCTTTAAATGTTCCTGCTTCATGGAAATATCTGCTCGATACTGTGGCCTTTAGGCTGAAGATGGATGCCCCAATGGTACAGAGAAACTTTGGGTGACTGTACAGGCAGCGAGATGTCTCTGTCATTTCTAGAGTTTGAAAGTTGCTTATTTCTTGTTTAATTAGGTAATATTATATCCTTCTGGAGTCTCTGATGGAGTTGAAGAATAGATAGATAGTTACAGTTTTCCTTAGTTATGATAAAAGATAAAATAGATCTAAATATTGTAATTGTAATTCTTGCTTGGTAACTGTTTTGTTATATGTAATTTTACTATGTTAATGTTAAAGCCTTCCTTTTTGTTTAAACAGAAAAAGGGTAAATGGTGTAGGAGGGTCTTCTTTCTATGTGTTGCTTTCATTGGTTAAATAAAGAGACTGCCTTTGCCTTTTGATAGGACAGCAAATTAGACAGGTGGAGTAGACAGAACAGAAGGCTGGGAGAAAGGAGGCAGAGACAAAGAGCCCCTCCCCCCCCAACAATGAATTTGCCAGGTCAGGTATGCTGAATCTTTCCCAGTAAGCCACGACCTCGTGGTGACATACAAATTATTAGAAATGGGTTGAAATCAAGATGTGAGAGATAGCCAATAAGAGGCTAGAGCTAATGGATCAGGTGGTGGTTAAATGAATACAGTTTCCATGTAATTGTTTTGGGTAAAGCTAGCCAGGAGCCAGGTGCAGAAAGTGGCCCACAGATCTTTTTACAACATAAGAAAATTTCAATAATCCATATATTTTTTTTCAGGTAATGGTTTACTTATGTTTTTCTTCAGTATAATAAATAACATCAAAATGAGTTATGGTTTTCTAGCCAACAAACCCATTTGTTGTTTAACTAGCCATTTATACAATTTTTTTTGTCTTAATAAATTTAATTCCAAAGCTCCCTTATAATTTTAAATCAGTTCCTTCCCAGGTAGTTATTTATTTCAAATACTTAGCAATATATAAAGTTGTATGTTTTTTGGCAAGTTCATTTTCTCCACTGAGAACAAAAAATATTCCTCTCTTATTGATAAATCTATTTCTTTCACTCAAAAAAAGATATGAAAGATGAGCCAATGCATGTGACCAAGCTGCTTGACCTTGGGGTTCCTCAGCCTCCTCAGGTACTGGTCAACACAGCAGCAATGGGAGCTCCTCCCCACAAAGTTGCAGACAGAATTCTAGGTGTCTTCTCTGCTGATAAGGGCCTTCAGCATTTCCTCCTTTGGATGACAACCTGGACCTATCAAATCATTGGGACTTTGTTGCTGTGGTGTTTTATGTTATTTGACAAAAGTCAAGGTATCTAAAAACCCTTAGAAGGGTCACAAACCTGATGATTTGGATTAATGAGGAAGGATATTGTCCTGAGAAGTTGTAATGACAGGGAAGTCTCAATAGAGACTGAATCCTTCGCCAGAGAAGCAGAGAACTGACCCTTGATTGACAGCTGGAAATAGTGAGCTGCCCCGTTGTGAGGACTAGTGGAGGCTCTCCTCTGAATTTCTTCCCTCTTAGATGCCAATCTAAGTTTTTAAAATATTTTTGTGACACATTAAAATCCCAATTTTATTAAAAGTTGAACTTCTAGTGATGTTTCTAGCATCTAGAACTGCCACAAAAGAGTCAGATGATTTTGAGCACACATGTCTCTAGGATGTAAATTTCAATTCCTTATATTTAAGCACAAAAATATTTTTTGAGAAGAGAAAAGAATGAAAAAAATATTTCACAGGAAAATGACATTTTCAAAAAGTTGTATAATTTTAATCCACTTTTAATTTATTGAAAATTCAATTCAGTGTTCCAGTGTGGGTCTCTGTCTCTATCTCCATCTATCGCCAGATGAAGGTTCTATGGTGATATGCAAAATATTCATCAGTATGGCTATAGGATAGGATCATTTCAGGTTCCCTATCCTCAGCTGCCCCAGGAACTAACTGGGGACCTCACCTTGACTGAGCTCCCAAAGTCCCAATGAGGAACAGAAGGAGGGAGAAGATGAGCAAGGAAGTCAGGACCAAGAGGGGTGCAACCACCCACGGAGACAGTGGGGCTGATCTATTGGGAGCTCACCAAGGCCAGCTGGATTGTGACTGAAAAAGCTGGGGATAAAACCGGACTCTCTGAATATGGCGGACAATGAGGGCTGATGAGAAGCCAAGGACAATGGCACTGGGTTTTGATCCTACTTCTTGTTCTGGCTTTGTGGGGGCCTAGCCAGTTTGGATGTTCACCTTCCTAGACCAGGATGGAGGGGGGAGGACTTTGGACTTTCCACAGTGCAGGGAACCCTGACTGCTCTTCAGACTTGAGAGGGAGGGGGAGAGGAGTGGGGGGAGGGCGGGAGGAGTGGGAGGCTGGGAGGAGGCGGAAATTTTTTTTCTCAATAAAAAATAAATAAAAAAAAAAGAAAATTCAATTCAAATCTTTGCAAGTTGCCTGTGGAAAATGTTTTCTGCTTTGGTTTAGTTTGGTTTTTAAAATTATTTTTTCTTATTTTTAATTATTTTTTTCATTTATTGTACATACAAATCACATTTTCCCCTTTCTCCTCTCTTCTAGTTCCTTACCCTTTCCTTCTATTTTCCCCTCCCTTATCCAATTCTCTTTTATTCAGAAGGGGCAGGACTTCCATGGGAGTCAACAAAGCTTAGCATATCAAATTGAGGCAGGATTGGGCTCCTACCCCTTCACCAAGGCTGGGCCAAGCATCCCCGCATGATTCTAAAAAGCTATCTCCCATACCAGGGATAGGTCCTGATCCCATTGCTAGGCACCACACAAACAGACCAAGTTAATATAACTGTCACAGACAAGCAGAGGACGTAGGTCGGTCCCATGTAGGCTTCCTAGCTGTCCATCCACAGTCCTTGAGCTCCCACCAGCTCAGGTCAGTTGTTTCTGAGGATTCCCCCTTAATGATCTTACTCACCCCCTTGCTCTTACAATCCCTTTTCCCTCTGTTCAATTGGACTCCTGGAGCTTAGCCCAGTGCTTGGTTGTTGATCTCTGCATCTGCTTCCATCAGTAGCTTGATTTCTGATGACAATCCGGATATTCACCAATCTGAATACAGGATAAGACCAGTTCAGGCACCTTCTCCACTATTGCTAGGAGTCTTAGCTGGAGTCATCCTTGTAGTTTCCTGGTAGCTTCCTTGGCACCAGGCATAAAAACAGACAGGTGGATCAATCAAATTAAAGACCCTAGTATAAATCCACCCACCTATGAATATCTGATTTTTAACAAAGACGTCAAAAATATACAATGGATAAAAGAAAGCATCTTCAACAAATGGTGTTACCATAACTGGATGTTCTCATGTAGAAGAATGAAAATAGATCCATATTCATTGCCCTGCACAAAACTTAGGTCCAGGAGTATCAAAGACCTCAACATAAATCCAGTTACACTGAACCTGGTTGAGGAGACAGTGAAGAGTAGCCTTGAATACATTGGCACAGAAGACGACTTGCTAAATATAACACCAGTAACACAGATACTAATTTTCATAATTAATAAATGGGACCTCCTGAAATTAAAAAAAAAAACTTCTGTAAGGCAAAGGACACTGTAAATAAGGGGAAAAGGCACCATACAGGATGGAAAAAGATCTTCAACCCCACATTGAACAGAGGGTTGATATTCAAAATATATAAACAAATCAAGAAATTAGACATCAAAATATCAAAGAATCCAATTAAAAAATGAGGTACAAATTTGCACAGAAGAATCTCAAGGACTGAGAAACACCCAAAGACTTTTTCAGCATCCTTAACTATCAGGGACTTTGGAAGGTCTGATGGATATGGGTTCAAAGGCATGCTTAAAGAACTATGCTACTACTTCATGCCCCTTCTTTAAAGTAAAGGCGCTATGACTATTTTCCTAGGGAGTCTATTCTATTCATCTCAGAATGAAGGGATAATGGCAGGCCAAAGACACCATTCTATCAGAGTCAAGATGGATGAACCTGTAAATGAAGGGGTCTCTTTCCCACCCCATCCCATAGTCTCTTCTAAACAATCACTTCTTTTAATTAATATTAATTAGTTAATACTAATTAAAAAATATTTGGCCAAACTGCTCAGGCTTATTACTAACTAGCTCTTTCTTTTGAATTGACCCACTTCTATTAATTTGAGTTTTGCCACCTGTTCTAACTATTCCATCTTGGTCCTCCCATGTCTGACTGGCATCCATCTCACAACTTGCCCTTCTTCTTTTTGTCTCTCAGTTTGGCTTTTCTGCCTGGCTTTATTCTGCCTTGCTATAGGCCAAAGCAGCTTTTATTATAAACCAAGAAGAGCAACACTCTTTCATAGCATACAGAAGATTTATCCCACAGCATAAACTGATATATTTACAGAAATTATGGGGGAGCTTGGTGACCTTGATAGCAGCATCAGGGAATGGCTACCACAGTATGTTTGTAACTCACAGAATCTGCATTACTGCTTTCATGGCCCAAAGAAATTCAGCACAAATGACTAAATGTGGTGCCTATTAAAGATACCAAAATGCACACTAGCAGGCAGGCTCTCCAAGCATCACAAGTGTCTGTTACAGAGTCCTGACTCATCTAAGCATTTCTCACCCCATCCCCTGCCCTATCCCCTACTTTAAACCTCTCTAGCTTTGTAACTTCGTGTCCCTGTTCTGATTCCCGTAAAAACCTGCCATTTCAGCCACACATTCTCTTTGTCCTATTGCTTCTCTTTCTCTCTTGCTCCTCTGCTTTACTCCCTCTCTCTTCTCTTCCTCTCTCATTTTTCCAATCTCCCTCTCCTCTCATGGCCTGGTTCAGTCTACTGCTCTCTCCCTGATCTGAACTCTTACAGATGCCTCTGGCTGTACTCTCCCTCATATCTACAATTAAAAAACGTTCTCAAACATCCAGGAGCAGTCATGTCCTAATTTCATTCAAGTGCACCACCCTTTTCAGCTTGCAGGTGGCTCCACTGAAGAGTCTTCCATCCTCAGCAGCAGTTTAACCCTTAATAGAAACACAGTCAGGCTCCTCGCAGGCCTTGTGCGTTTCATGAGTCTCCCATAAGCCCCCTGAGCCTCAAAAAGAAGGAATTAGTTACACAGTAAAGACATCTCTCATGATGTAAAGTACAGAACCCAGAACATTCTGTCTTTGTTACAAATATGAGATTTTCCAACTCAGCTGCATAGGTCCTTAGAAATCACAGAGACACTTCACATTTCAGGACAAAAACAGGGACGTGGGGTACAGCACAGCACTCTGAAGTAGGAACTTCCAGCCTCACTTCAAATTCACCCAGATTTTCATTTGGTTATACATCTTACTATTTTTAGGTATGGTTTCATTTAAATAGGAGTCTTCAGAGCTTAGTTTATATAAATAGAGACTAAGGAGCTTGGGATTTCAAACAGATTCATGGTGCAACACTATCTGAGTTTTAGTAACTATCCACATGACCTTGTGAAAGATTGATCACAGGTAGGTTACATAACTACCAGATAAACCAGTTCCCACAGTTAGGATAATCCCATCCAGACATGAAGTGCAGGAGGTGATGGAAAGTGGGGCTCACCGAAGAAAGGGAAATGGGATAAACGTCAGAACACACAAACTAAATATAAGAAATGCTGGACTAAATGCCCATGAAAACAGTGCTGAAGGCAGTGTATCAGCACACTACTTAGCGGAGAAAGCAGTGAAAGATGAAGTACAAGCTGCACAGCTTGTAAAATGTAATGCATTTATATATATTTATAATATATACACGTATACACATGAGGGGATATGTATAAGAATCTTAACATTTGAATCATGATATCTGTTAGTTCTCTATTTCTCTGTTAAGTATTAGGATGTAGATGTTCAGGATTGAGACTTCATCTTGATGAATTGTTATTTTTATGAGTATAAACTGTCCTCTATCTCTTTTGACTGACTTTATTGAAGTCTATTTTGTTAGATATTAGGATAGTTACACCTGTTTGTTTCTTAGGTTCATTTGATTGGCAAATCTTTTCCCTTTATTCTGTGGTAATGTCTGTCTTTGAGGCTGAGGTGTGTTTCATATAGACAGCAGACTGCTGGATCCTGCTTTTGTATCCATTCTCTTAGTCTGTGACTTTTTATAGGTGAATTAAGTTCATTGATATTAAGAGATATCAATGTATGTATGTACTCTCTCTTAAGTGGATACTAGCTATAAAGCAAAGGATATTGAGCCTATAGTTCATGATCCTAGAGAAGCTAAGTAACAAGGTGAACCCTAAAATAAATATACATAAATCCACCTGGAAAAAGGAAATAGACAAGATTGCCTGACAAAATTGGGAGTATGGGGTTAGGGAGAGTAGGGAGGGCAGAAGGGGAAGACAAAGGGAGAAGGGGGGAGGGAGGAGAACCTGAGGGAATGGGATAGTTGAGATGGAGGAAGGACAGATATGAGAGCAAATAAAGAGATATTTTGATTCAGGGAACCATTTTAGGGCTAGCAAGAATTCTGGCACTAGGGAGATTCTCAGGAGTCCACAAGGATGACCACAGCTAAGACCCTAAGCAATAGAGGAGAGGGTACCTGAACTGGCCTTGCCCTATAGTCAGACTGATGAATATCTTAAATCTTCATAGAACCTCCATCCAGCAACTGATGGAAACAGGGTCAGAGACCTGTATCAGAGCACTGGACTGAGCTCCCAGAGTCCAGTTGAAGAGTGGGAGGAGTGAGAATATGAGCCAATGGGTCCAGACCATGATGGAGACACCCACTGAAGCAATCTACCTGAGCTAATGGGAGCTCACCAACTCTAGCTGCTGGAAGGAAACAGCATAGGTCCAAGCTAGACCCTCTGAATGTGGGTGACATTTGTGTGGCAAGGGCAGACTACAGGGCCACTGGAAAGGGGACCAGGATTTATCCCTACTGCATGTACTGGCTTTTGGGGAGCCTATTCTTTTTGGATGCATACCTTGCTCAACCTGGATATAGTAGGGAGGGTCTTGGACCTTCCCCAAAGCAATGTGCCTTGCCCTCTCTGAGGAGTTGATGGGAGGCAGGTGAGGTAGGGGACATTAGGTGGAGAGGATGAGATAAGGAGAGGAAGTGGGAGCTGATACTGGTATGCAAAATGAAAACAGATCGTGTTTTCTTTAAAAAATAATTAAAAAATGAAAAGAAAGAATCCTAACATGACATAATAAGATGATTGTGCATCAGTATCAGCAAGAGTTATTGCTCTCACATCTAGTGTTGGTCATAGACACTATGTAAGGAACATGACTCATTGTTCTAGTTTCATTGCTGCTGCTCTGTTGAAACAGTGAAGAAGATCAGCTGTGAAGGCTCAAGTCTATCATCTCAGGTAAGTCACAGCAGGAAATCAAGCAGCCAGTGTCAGCACACCCACCATCAAGAGCAGAGAGAAGCATATGCTCCCATGCTGCCTGCTTGCTTGATCTCGGTTGTTTTCTTCACTCTCAGATAGTTCAGATCCTATTGTGTTGGATGATACCATAAAAAATAAACTAGGTCAACTAATGATTAAGGGAATCCCATCGACAGGCCCACAGGCTAGTCTGATTGAGATAATTTCTCAGTACACACAAGTTGACTTTTAAAACACTCACACTTGTTGGTATTGCATGCCTTTAATTCTTGCATTCAGGAGGCAGAAGCAAGCAGATATCTGGGAGTTTGAAGCCAGCTTTGTCTGCAGAGCAAGTTTCAGGACAGCCTCCAAAGCAACACATAGGAAACTCTGTCTCAAAACAAAAACAAAACAAAACAAAAAAAACCTGAAAAACAAACACCATGTATCAATCATGTCCACATTGATTGGTGTTATTATCTGAGATAGGGCTTTACCTTTTAGACCAGCACGAGCATGCTCATCTCAAGTGCTGGATTACATCTATCTGCCATTCCAACTGGCTTTAACCCCTTATTATTATTATTACTATTATTACTATCATCATCATCATCATCATCATCATCATCATCATCATCATCATCATCACTGTAGTGTGGATATGAAATAAAGTTAAAGGAATTCTGTCTGTCTTTCCTGTTTATACTTCAACTACCCGTGTCCACAGCTACTCTGAAAGTCAGAGGGTGTTTTGACCATATCCTACAACTTCTCTGTCCAGCACCTTCAGAATTTTAGTGTAGCCATAATGGGAGTGGTCACCTCAATTGTACTTTCACCAGGAACTCATGTTTGTTTCTGATGATGCCCTTACTGCCAACTCAACTGGTTTGGCTGTGTGGATACGTCCATTCCCCGGCACCATTGCCATACATGTTCCTTGGGTGAGTGTTCAGATCAGTTCATTTGGATATGATCTGTACAGTTCAGTATATCACTTTTCCATATCCACACAAGTGCTTATTGATTAGGACCATGCTAGTGAACTGCAGCGATGCTCACATTCCACACTGGAAGCTGTCAGCACACATCCCTGAAGGCAGAATATTATAGGAGGAAGTTCAGTAAGCATATATGATTTTAATTGCCCTACAACATGGTTCCTACTGTTTTACCAGACTTCCTACTGAGACAGAACAACCAGGAGCTCCAATTTGTGTCAGAAAAGGTTAAAATGTTTCTTTTTCCCAGGTGAACTAACAGTGAGAGAGCTGAGTGGTTACCATGGCAACAGAGGTGACGTGACAGCGCACCCTCCACTGGAGACTGCTGAGGGCTAGTCCCTAACGGAGGTGAAGAGAAAGGGGTTCTCAAGGCTCTGAAATCAGAAACTATTCAGTCTTCTATGAAAAACACAAATCCCTTCCCTAGCACAGCCAGACCATGCCGCCTTTCTCTGTGGAAGATTTATTTCTGCTTAGGATGTACTTCTCTCTCCCTTATGAGCGATTTTATTTCTAGTATTTTAAATTTCTCAATCTGTCAGGAATATTACTGGGTCAAGGGCATGGATATACTACACTTACAGTGATTTTCACAATTGATTGTCAGGGACCAACACACGTTTAGCTTTGATATGTTATCTACAGGCTGCTCTTTGATTTTATGTACAAATAACTCTGCTTTCTAATTACCTTGAAATCTGATCTCTTAGGATCTTATCTGAGACTATAAGTTATGTAAAAGTCAACTGAGGTCTACTGGCCTGATTTTAAAATTAAGTTTTCTGTTCTACACGTGGTTCGTTGCTCCACTCATTGATCTGTTCTGTATTCTTTTTCTCATTTTTTTCATCGTAGCCACTTTATTTTTCTACACATTTTTCAAGTATATGAAAATAAATGAACCAATCTGTGATATTGTATACTTTGCATAGATATTGTTTTGCTCATACCAGATAAAAATTATTCTGAAGAGATCTTATTATAAGCCGTCTTGTTAAATTTTTGATTGTTTTTGATGCTGAAGCAGCTTCACCATCCATAACTTTAATTCTCCAGGTCTCTTTTCCCTTTTTCTGCTTTTCTTTGCTTCCTGAGAAGACCTGGTGCTGATGGCATTTGTACTTCAAATTCACATTGTTTTTTAACGATGAGCACTTTACAATGGGCCACTCAGCATCTGCAGCTTCAGTCAGACATGTCGGGATCTCTTGATTCACTCTGATCTGGGGGTCTTTGTGTATGAATGTGCTTGTTAGAGGAATGTTTCCCTTAAGTTCAAGTCTGCTGAGAGTTTATAGAAAAGATTAGTTTGTTCACTAGCTCTGCACATGACTGCTCAAGTGATCATGTTTCTTTAAATCGACAGTCTAACTTGCATTAGTTAATGCGAGGACAAGCTGTGTTTCTGTACTTGGAATGAAATTTTTCTCATAACATTAGTTTATTCTTTTTACAAGCATGTTCCACTTTTGACATTTTTAAAGAAATTTTCATTTATATACATATTTAAGAGAGGTCTTATTTGTAATTCTGACTTCTCCAAGTAATGGAGTAAAGGTTCTTATGATACAATGAGAAGATTTTGGAAATTTTCCATAACTTAAAGTTTGTGAAATATTTACATTAATTTTATTTGAATGATTTAGAATCATTCTATTACATGCATAGATTTCATGCAATTTTACTTTAAATAATATAAAAAGACTCATATTTTCTATTTTATCTGACACATGCTTGCAAATTTCTCTACCTATGGAATTGTATTTAATTTAACAAAAGGATTTTTTTATTGAGAAAAGGAAAAAAAAGGAAAAAGTTTCTGCCTCCACTCAGCCTCCAATTTCCCTCCCCCTCCTCCCATCCTTCTCCCCCTC